>NC_092343.1:59565000-59837500 GCF_046630445.1 Rutidosis leptorrhynchoides
CGGATGATCGTGTTGGGTGATTGTGACCTCGTACAATCGTGTCGTGTGTATTTTGTATGGCATGTCAATAACATAAGGGTTGACCTATTCTGTATATCATAACTTCGCCAATAACAATCCTATATTGATCCACCGAAGGAAGATCAATGAGATCAGGATGATATTTTATTGAATATTTCTAAACATAACCTATAGATTTATTGTTAATACGTATAAAATTGTAAGTAGCAGTTACTTAGAGTGACGGTTATTTATTATTAACTCATTTTTCTACTTGTTAATGACACTTAGTACAATTAAAAAGTTCATATTTTTATGAAGTTTAATGCTAGTTTTTTCCCGATGAGAATAAAATAAAGGGTTGTTGTAAGATAACCACGTATCATGATAATTCCATACAATCAATATATTCTTTCAAATGGAGGTCATGAGTTTGAATCCACGATGAATAAAAAAATTAATCTTCTTTGTGATCACACTGACTTCGGGCTGTCGCAAAGCGGCGGTCACTCAAGAATTAGTTGTGGCTCGTAAAGTAGACTGAAATCCAAGTAGAAAAATAAGATGATCTCAATCAACCACGATATGTGTTCCGGTTTGATATTAAGGTATAATGCAAACCAGGCCCATGAGCCATACTGACTGGGCTAATGAAAACATTCACAAGCCATTCTGGTTTGATATGTATAATTCATTTTCATTTAGTTGAAAGCGAAAAAACTTGCATAAAATAAAATATTGAAATAGAAAAATAAATATTATACCAAAGGATCTATTTAGATGTTATGTGAGGAGCCTATTAACTAAAAAGTTGTGGTTCAAATTAAACCTCTTGAGAATCATATGTGAGGTATATATGATGCACATGATATATTAGGGTGAAAAAAAACCAAAATACAGAAATGTAATTGTATTAACCGATAAAATCGAACATAATTAACTAAACTAAATTTGGGTTTGGTTAACATTATTTGATTAACCGAAGTGTGCGGATCGGTTATGAAAATGAAAGATACCCACACCAATTTAACCACACCAGCTTTATTATAATATATAAACGCTTATACAGTTGTTTGATTGCTACTTGATATAATCCTTAAATAAAGGGGAGTGATTCGTACACCACTGGTTTTTAGCCATACACCACCAAACATACATTATGATGTTGTACTGTACAACACTGTAAGGCATGTTTGGTGGTATATGGCTAAAAATTAGTGGTGTACGAATCATCACCCTTAAATAAAGTATGTAATAATATCTCCTTTTAGTTTTTTTTTTTTATAAATAACTTACATGAATTAAATGGTCTAAAATAGTAATATATCTTGTACAAATTATTACTAAAATTATGGTTAGAAAATAATAATAATAATTTTTTTTTTGAAAGATCAACGAATTTTATTAAAACGAAACGAATCAATACAAAGGATACAATGCTCTGTCATCTATATCTATACACATAAAAAAGCACTCGACACAAGATAAACTCGAAGGTAGGAAAAAACACCCTGATTCTTAGGAATACCTGTGTTCGGGACAACTTGTAAAAATACAAGCCGAGTTACACGAGAGCCACAGTACCGTAACCAAACGATGACAAAGTAACTCCCGTACAACCCACTTAGCCCAATACAGAGGGAGACCCGAGAGCTCGGGTGTGAAAAAAAACCTACTATTAACCTATACCAATTTTTGGATTAGGGTTAAAATCGAATGCGGAGGGGTTAGAAATCCAGACGTGCCAATCGAGCATTGCATGTTTTCCTCGACATATTATCCACTCAAAGGATTTTTCTTGAATGTCCGCGAAGATTTTTGGGGCGCTTAAAATGTTATTTCCAAAGACATGATTGTTTCTGTTTTTCCACTTAATTTATTCTTGTGATTTTATATTGCACTTATCGTTGCAATTTCTAGTATTACTGTTTTAGGTTGAATAATAATTGAATGATACTATTTTACATGTATGATAAGTGTCAGCAAAAGTGTTGTTGTAAAAGACTACATGAAATTATGTTTTTTTAATTTCCTTTATAAATTTGGAGTGTAAAAGTAACATTTATATACTTTTATTTAGGATTAAGAATGTTAAAAAATCCTAAAATAATAATGTCATAATTATGTATTTTTCCTTCATAAAAATAAAACAAAATAAAAAAGAAAAAATTTGAAATGAGGTTAGTGATGTCATTAAAAAGAATTAATATATAAATAATGAAACACAAATAAAAAATAGAAACAAATTAATAATTAAAAATACAAGATTGATCAGGAACGATCTATATAGTCATATAAAGCTCTAAAATGATGATGTCATCATTAAGTTTATTACTCTTTAATTTTCATAATAATGATGTCATAATTATATATTAATTTAATTAAAAAATAATACGAAATTTTTTATAAAAGGAAATACTAATCTCTCCTAAATTGTAATTTTAATTTTCTAAAAAAATATAAAAGGCATTTACTATTACTAATTATTAGTATTATTATTATTATTATTATTAAAAATATAAATAATCAACTTTGAACGAACTTTATTACTATTATTATTATTTACTTTTAATATAATAATAATAATTATTATTATAGTTATTATATTATTAATATTCAAATATGGATTTTTTTACGAAATTAATTACGTTACATATGTATGCGAAAATACATGTCTCTATATATTTGTAAAAACAACGACAAGTTTCTTAGTCAAACGAGTTATTAAAATAAATGACTTTAGCATTTACATTCACTTACTACCTAAAGCGTGTCATTAAATTGTTTCGTTTAAACAAACTCGTGATTTTACGGGTCATTTCACTAATTTGTATATAAAACAAAATAAATACTCCTAAGTATTAACTTTCAAATTAAATTTCATATAATATCCACCTTTTTAGCATTGGATAAACACCAACAAAAAGGTTACCAAAACAGTTTCATACGTTTTGTATGTAAATTCAAACATTTACCATAAATTCATCAACTAATTTACACATTTATTGCCATTTTGATTGTTAAGTTAACATCTTCATTTAATCGGTATAATAAAACACAAATAATCAACCAAAATAAATCCACATAAATCGTTTCCAATCCCATATATGATACATCCTTAACTATTTTCATTCAAGATACATTGTATACATTTTACTCACTATCTCATTAAAAAAATACTTTAAATTAAACACTTCATGCTCTATGTTATACAGTATTCTATATGATTAAAAGTTACACATATAGATTATATATAGTTATATACTACCTTTTATGATTAACTATGTTTTTATTATATATACATATTACTTATTGATAGTGCTCCAAATGAACATATATTTAGTATCAATAACCCTCCGATATGTAAAGATTTCAGTTGCAATTGTTCCATTTTCATGTAATATTCATTTATATTAAATAAGTGCGAAGACAAAAGGCGAAAACAACGAATTGAAGACGCAAAGGTCCAAAAAGCTCAAAAGTACAAGATACAATTAAAAAGGTTCAATTTATTGATAAGGAACGTCTAAAAATGACAAGAGTACAAGTTACGAAACGCAAAGTACAAAATATCTCAGCGTACGCAAGGACGTTCGAAAATCCGGAACCGGTACATGAACCAACTCTCAACGCTCGACGCAACGGAAAAAAAATTACGAGTCTACTATGTATATAAATATAATATAATATATAAATAATTATAAAAATTATTTATATATTATATATATTTAAATAAAAACCGTCGGCAGCCTTGGATCTTGAACTTGTGGGCTGGTATTGGAACCTCCGCGACTTGCGGAGCTGGAAGGCCAAAATGGCCGCGACTCGCGGAGCAGTGAATTTCAGTTCTGGCTATAAAAGCTCTCGAGTTCTGCATGTAAAATATATAATAAAAATAATAATAATACTCCCTAGTATAATATAAATAAATATATATATGTATATATAGTATAGATTAGTGTTATATTAGATTAGTTTGGGTTATGTAAAAGTTATTTTTACGGGTTTTTAAAGTCGGAGCTCTGTCCGTGTAACACTACGCGATAAATAATCAATGTAAGCTATGTTCTCCTTTTTAAATTAATGTCTCGTACTTAAGTTATTATTATGCTTATTTGAGCCAAAGTAATCACGATGTTGGACTAAATATTAAAGATGGGGTAATTGGGTTTTGTACCATAATTGGGGTTTGGACAAAAGAACGACACTTGTGGAAATTAGACTATGAGCTATTAATGGGCTTTATATTAAATTAACGATACCTCGTTAATTTAATATAAAGGTTATGATTTGAAGTATCTATATATAACCACATACGCTTAATCGGACACGATGAGCGGGATATTTATAAGTACGAATTATTGTTCATTTGACCGGACACGGGGATGGATTAATAGTCAATGGACTCATTAAAACAGGGGTGGATTACATTCAAGGGTAATTAGTGTAATTGTTAACAAAGTATTAAAACCTTGGTTTACACACAGTCGATAACCTGGTGTATTCATTAAGCAAAGTATTATGACCTTGTTACAGTTCGAATCCCCAGTTAGTTGGAATATTTGACTTCGGGTATAAGGTTAAATTTGCCGAGCAGTTTATAATTATGACCGATGAACTATTATGGACAAAAACCAGATAGGTTTCAAATACATCCAGGACAAAGGACAATTAGCCCAGGACAATAGATTAAAATCAAAACGTCAAACATCATGGTTACTGAAGTTTAAATAAGCATAATATATTTTATTTCATTTTCCTCGTACTTTTATTTATTGTCATTTTAATTATTGTTATTTATTTTACATTGTTATTTAAATATCGTCATTTACTATACGCTTCGCTTAAAATATAAATCGACAAACCGGTCATTAAACGGTAAACCCCCTTTTATATATTATTATATATATATATATATTTATATATTTTGTACAAATATAGTTGTTTAAAAATATAGTGTGCAATAAGCCCGCTCCCTGTGGAACGAACCGGACTTACTAAAAACTATACTACTCTACGATTAGGTACACTGCCTATAGTGTTGTAGCAAGGTTTAAGTATATCCATTCTCTAAATAAATAATTAAAACTTGTGTAATTTGTATCGCTTTTCGTATAAAAAATATATAGTATTTCACGTACACCTCGCACGACATCAAGTTTTTGGCGCCGCTGCCGGGGAGTCGGCGAAACTTTATATTTTTAATTTATTTTTGTATATTTATATTTTATTTTTAGAAAAACAATATAAAATCTAAAAAAAAAAATTAAACACCGAAAATATATATATATATATATATATATATATATATATATATATATATATATATATATATATATATATATAAATCTGTTTTTATAAAATATTTTCATTTCTATTTTGGTTTTTTTTTTAAATATAAGTGTTTATTTACTATATAAAAATATTTTGTAAAAATACAAAACAGAAAAATAAATAAAATAAAAATAAAATAAATACGTTGAACCTGTAAAACTGACCTGTCACATTTGAATTTTGAACCCCCGCGACTCGCGGAGGTTTTGAACTGGGAACCTCGCAACTCGCGGAGCCCCTCAGACACGTCTGGTAACCTCTGTCGACACATTAATTACAGTGTAATAATTATTATTATTTTTATTTAAACCCTAATTAGGTTATCTTAATTAATTATTTAGTTTAGTTTATTTATTTACTTTGTTATTTTTAAATTTTAATCTAGTTTTTATAAATATATAATTTAATAGTTTTATAAAATAAATAATATAAAAAAATAATAATAATATTTTTATAACAATAAGTAATTTTCTCACTTTTTATATCTTTTTATATTGTCGTATTTTTTTATTTGTTTTAGCGTAATTTGTATATTTTTCGCTCGTAATTAGTTTTAAGTTTAGTATTTGCCGTAGTTTATTTTTAATTCTAGATTTTTAGGTCTTGCCGTAAAATCCCTTAAGTGCTTATTCCTTAGACTAAGATTTAGGTGCTTTAGAATTTTGCGACGCCGTTTTTTGTGCTACTTTCTTATTTTTATTTTTCGACGCCTATTTTTCTACCTTTTTTATTTTTCGACGTTTTTCGACATACAATCTATTTCTTTCTTATTTCTCGACGCTCTAGTTTTTAGGACTTAGAATTTTCTCTATTTCTTATCTAATATCTCAAACGGAAAGAAAAATTATTTAAGCAGTTAAATTAATGGACGTTGACATTTTTCTGCTTCGTAGTAATAGTTGGATTTGTTAGTGGCTGAGTTGTGGCTTTTCCGATTTAAAGGTGCCTGGCTCCCTGCTACATCTTTTGGCTATTCGAAACGTGGGAAAAAGCAGAAAAGTCTATTAATTGGACAACTTATATAAGTTTTTCTATTTTTATAACTAATAGGATAATTAGTGAACGCACCACATTGTAGCTAAAAATTTGTCCATCGCAATAAAATGGAAAATTTTGAAAACAGGGCCTTGGAAACTCTTTTTGAACTCCAAAATCAATTAAATCAATACCCTCAAACGAGTGTTGATAACAATTCATTCGGTCAATCTTGGATCGCGAACGACGAAACAATAACTGGTTGTGAAATCTGTGGAGATTATCACTCAACATGGGAATGTTACTATTACGTTCCTATGGAAAATTACGCACCCACGGAACCTGAATGGAACGATTACGAAGAACACAATTCAAATTGGGATTATTCCCAAGAATATATCCAAAGTCAACAACCAGAAGACGAGGAAAATTACGTGTCCGAAAATTCTTTAAACATTATAAAAATCAAACTCGAAGAACTCGATGCTCAAAATGAACAAATGAGAGAGTTTGTAAACCGGCAAGCTGAAACTCTATCAAATTACACACCTGTTGATCTGAGGAGACATGTTCAAAAAAATCCCATATCATCGAATTTTGATGAATTCGAGTGCTCCGAAATCACCAACTACCCCGATGATACTTTTTATTCAGTCTTACCAAATTCACAACATATCGACACATTAGCCTCTACAGACAAAATCATCAATCCATCAATGAATGATGAAGAAGAAATAAGGGTGACAAATTGGTACTCTTGGGAAAACGATAACGTTGAAAATTTTAACCCCTAGACCAAACCGAACTTCACCATTCCACAACCTTCCAACCCAATATTCTCTATAGAAGAGTCATCTACCGAAGATGAACTACGAGCTATAATAGATAATGACACCTCGGATTTCACCCAATTGGGTAATAGAGGTGAAAACTTTGATCCCGAGAATAAACGGAAGGAAATATTAGGAATTGTCCACCCTATAGAAATATGTATGTCGGTATATATCGATCCATTTGACCAAGAACCAGAAAAGAGACATATCCATTTACTAAAAGCTACACTTAAAAAAGAATTAAGTAGTGACGATCGGGTGAGTCTAAACTCTAAACCTATTGATATAATATATACCACCCGAGATGCAAATAACTGGCTCACTATTTTAATTCGTGGAACTTATT
Source organism: Rutidosis leptorrhynchoides (assembly GCF_046630445.1). Taxonomy (NCBI): domain Eukaryota; kingdom Viridiplantae; phylum Streptophyta; class Magnoliopsida; order Asterales; family Asteraceae; genus Rutidosis; species Rutidosis leptorrhynchoides. The sequence continues at coordinate 59,572,489 of NC_092343.1, forward strand.
CCACCGACTTCACATGTCATCAACTAAGTGTGGGGAAGTCTAACCCCACTTAATGTTAAATTCGGGGTTCGGGTTAATATATAACTCGTTAATAAAAATACACGATGAGTTAGGGTAAAAGACGCTTTTCCAAATATTAGTAAACAGTTCAGAAAACCAACCGTTTTTGAAAAAAAACATGTGTGATAAAACAACAAAAGGAATGAACGATGAGGCGCGCCATCTATCATTCGACGAGCTTTGTAAGTACAAACTGGGAATTTTTAATCACTTTTCTACACTAATCACCCTCATGAATTTATAATTAGAGTCTGATTTCATGCAAATGAGGGCATTGCATGATCTTAAGTGTGGGGAAGGGTTATAAATTCTCTCGGGTTTATTACTTGGTTTATTTGCCAAATTTTGTGAAAATTTGAAAAATTTTCAACTAAATGAAGTCAAAATCATGTTTATACATATTTATGAACAGTGAAAACTAGGTGTTAATACTGAAATTATCGTTACCTCGAAAAGGACATAAATTGAGAAACAACTTAAAACGCTTGAATTCATTTAAAATGGAATAGAAGAGAATAAAAAGGCAAAGAAAGAAACTAAGTGTGGGGAGAATATACCAAGTTATTCAATTAAAAACTGTCTATCACATGTTTCTGTAAAGTTATTGCAGGTGCTTTTGTTTGGGACTAAATTAACTATTTTACCCGGTAAATTGTAATAAAGATGAAAGAAAGATGGATCTACACGATGAATCAATTCCATCATTAAAAGGAAGTAAAGTCTTCCGAAAAAGACACGCGCTTCTTTATTTAGGTCAGGAAGTTGTCGTCCAGACCAGCTGTAGGTTGACGAAAAATCTAGAAAAGTCATCTCTAAAATCAGCAGGAAATCCACGAACCTCAGCATCAAACAGGGTCGCCAAGTGGTCGGACTTATCCTAACCATGAGAGGATCTGTCTCGTAAAATGGGGAGGGCGCCGTGCAAATTAGCTTGATAAGACTAATGAATCAGACCCCCAGAAAGGATAATCTCCTCAAAGATTAAAAATCAGCTTTTAAGCCTGATATTACTCAATCCTTGAGATTGACTTTAAAGATTGAGAATTACAACTCATGGAATTCGATGATATCTAAACTCGAGCTTGAACGAGAAAATATTTTGATCAAAAATAAAACCGATTTGTTTTCTGAAAACCCATTTTCAATGCGTTCATTGAACGTAAAATCCTAGGAATTCACCTGGAATTCATTAGGTCACCTGAACCAAATCGGGTGTCAACCGTAAGAACGGTGGTTGCATATTGGTCGAAGATAGGACCTTTTGCCAAGACCGAAAAACTATAGGGTGATCTTTACTATTGCTCCTACAAAGGATAGTATTGCATCCGACACGTTAAAGACCATAATCAAAAGCATGTCACGGGACATTGCCTTAACAGTTGCTTGTTCATTGCTTTCCTTTACAACCGGACGGTAGTTTACCGAAAGGTAATATACAGGACAAGTAAACTGGACGTGTTGCTTTCCTAATACAAGGTTAGCAAGTGGGTGACACAAAACCATAAGTTTTGAGCTAAAATTTTCAAATTTGAAACCTACCAACCCACAAAAATATTTTGCAAACACCGGTGAAGGGTTATTCCGGAAAACCTGTCTAGGGTAAAATCTAGCATGAATTTTCAAAAGATCAAATGTTTTTATAAAGATCCAATTTCCTAACGGATCTAAATTTTCATAGTCATGTGGGACTGTAAACCACAAATGCTACTATCATTGTTTATACCGCCGTATCAAAATCACTGATGTACAAAGTGTGAAGAATAAAGAAGTGATTCTAGTGTGTTTTATTTCAAGACTGTATTGCTTGAGGACAAGCAACGTTCAAGTGTGGGGATATTTGATAGTGCTCCAAATGAACATATATTTAGTATCAATAACCCTCCGATATGTAAAGATTTCAGTTGCAATTGTTCCATTTTCATGTAATATTCATTTATATTAAATAAGTGCGAAGACAAAAGGCGAAAACAACGAATTGAAGACGCAAAGGTCCAAAAAGCTCAAAAGTACAAGATACAATTAAAAAGGTTCAATTTATTGATAAGGAACGTCTAAAAATGACAAGAGTACAAGTTACGAAACGCAAAGTACAAAATATCTCAGCATATGCAAGGACGTTCGAAAATCCGAAACCGGTACATGAACCAACTCTCAACGCTCGACGCAACGGAAAAAAAATTACGAGTCTACTATGTATATAAATATAATATAATATATAAATAATTATAAAAATTATTTATATATTATATATATTTAAATAAAAACCGTCGGCAGCCTTGGATCTTGAACTTGTGGGCTGGTTTTGGAACCTCCGCGACTTGCGGAGCTGGAAGGCCAAAATGGCCGCGACTCGCGGAGCAGTGAATTTCAGTTCTGGCTATAAAAGCTCTCGAGTTCTGCATGTAAAATATATAATAAAAATAATAATAATACTCCCTAGTATAATATAAATAAATATATATATGTATATATAGTATAGATTAGTGTTATATTAGATTAGTTTGGGTTATGTAAAAGTTATTTTTACGGGTTTTTAAAGTCGGAGCTCTGTCCGTGTAACACTACGCGATAAATAATCAATGTAAGCTATGTTCTCCTTTTTAAATTAATGTCTCGTACTTAAGTTATTATTATGCTTATTTGAGCCAAAGTAATCACGATGTTGGACTAAATATTAAAGACGGGGTAATTGGGTTTTGTACCATAATTGGGGTTTGGACAAAAGAACGACACTTGTGGAAATTAGACTATGAGCTATTAATGGGCTTTATATTAAATTAACGATACCTCGTTAATTTAATATAAAGGTTATGATTTGAAGTATCTATATATAACCACATACGCTTAATCGGACACGATGGGCGGGATATTTATAAGTACGAATTATTGTTCATTTGACCGGACACGGGGATGGATTAATAGTCAATGGACTCATTAAAACAGGGGTGGATTACATTCAAGGGTAATTGGTGTAATTGTTAACAAAGTATTAAAACCTTGGTTTACACACAGTCGATAACCTGGTGTATTCATTAAGCAAAGTATTATGACCTTGTTACAGTTCGAATCCCCAGTTAGTTGGAATATTTGACTTCGGGTATAAGGTTAAATTTGCCGAGCAGTTTATAATTATGACCGATGAACTATTATGGACAAAAACCAGATAGGTTTCAAATACATCCAGGACAAAGGACAATTAGCCCAGGACAATAGATTAAAATCAAAACGTCAAACATCATGGTTACGGAAGTTTAAATATGCATAATATATTTTATTTCATTTTCCTCGTACTTTTATTTATTGTCATTTTAATTATTGTTATTTATTTTACATTGTTATTTAAATATCGTCATTTACTATACGCTTCGCTTAAAATATAAATCGACAAACCGGTCATTAAACGGTAAACCCCCTTTTATATATTATTATATATATATATATTTATATATTTTGTACAAATATAGTTGTTTAAAAATATAGTGTGCAATAAGCCCGCTCCCTGTGGAACGAACCGGACTTACTAAAAACTATACTACTCTACGATTAGGTACACTGCCTATAGTGTTGTAGCAAGGTTTAAGTATATCCATTCTCTAAATAAATAATTAAAACTTGTGTAATTTGTATCGCTTTTCGTATAAAAAATATATAGTATTTCACGTACACCTCGCACGACATCACTTATTATACCTCATACCATATGTTCTTTAAAGTTTTGCATTTACTCATCAATAAATTTTTTACTTGGTCAAGCACAAACCACAAGAGGTTCTTTGTTTCAAACTCCTATTTCACTTAGTAGTCCTGCCAATTCGTATGAATCAAGACAGAAGAAAAGTGTCAATCATTCAAAAAAAAAAAAAAAAAAGCTACATTGAATTATCAGCAAAAAGAGGAATATCACACCAAGATCAACAAATCAACTTATAAGTGGATCAAGTTCTTCAAAGCTTATAATATGAATTTGATACAGGTTTGTTTTTAATAAATCTCTAAAATGATGATGTCATAAATAAGGATTATACAATTTAAAAAAAAACAAAATTAAATAGAAAAAATTTAAGATGGTGAGAGAATGAATGTAGTTCATTTATTCTAACCAAGTTAAGTACATCAATATGTTTGTAAAAACGACAAGTTTCTTAGTCGGAATTCGTGGTTCCACAAGTTATTTAACTAAATGACTTTAACATTTACATTCACTTAATACCTAGAACATATGATTAAACTGTTTCGTTTAAACAAACCCGTAATTCCACGGGTCATTTCACTAGTTATTATTATATTTCTAGTGGTTAACAAATAATGATACCGCCACCCGCAGGCGCACCGCAAGAGTATGCGGACAATCACTATTGTGCGTATGCGTGTTCTTGTGTGCGGTATGCGGCGTGCGAATGCCTTTGTTCCCAGTACGGCGGTTGCTTAGCTGTCAAGTAAATATCTTTTCCATAATTATCTCCGTGATTCGGGGGAATCAGTTATGGATGATATTATCATGATCTGGGACGGTTCTAGAATTAGGGTTTGCCTATAAATACAAACCCTAATCATCGTTTACCGGACACAGCACATTGCGTAACCATCGCATACGATACACATTACGTAAAACAGCATCATTCAGCATCTTTTCAAGGTTAACAGGTTAGTCTTTTGTAAGCTAGTACCTACGACCTTATTTGGGGCCTCTTGATCGACGACCGTTATCGGAGGTGGACTTAATCACTTGGCTATTCACTGTAGCCGGACCGGAGAGCCACGTTCTAAGATCCTTAAACCCCTCTTTACGTATTGAGCAGGCATATTAAACCCCACGGTTAAAATATGCATGATCAAGTGGTGCTTTCATTGAGAGTCGAATTAATTCAAGACTGTTTAGTTGCTTTTTCTTTTAAGGTTTTGAATTGTATGACTCGTTATTTACAAAATTTTTGAATTTTTTCTTTAACAGTATCATGACTTCCGAGGAATCATCGGAACATACCCAAACAGATGTTCAGAACGCACCGTCTGGTAGTCAACATACACCGGTTATGACTACGGGGGCCGCTACTCAGGCGGGATACACGATATACCCTCCACCGATATCCGGCGAACCCTTTCAGAGGTACAAGCCGATATATTCAGACGGGGTCACACCGCCAAGAGCAAACTCACCAGTCACAACCACGCGGCTGGACTTTTCGTCAGTGGATCCAAGGGTCATCTTTGCAGGCACTGGCGGTGGAACAACGGGGCCGCATGTGGTTTGCTGCGGCCAGGTACCTATTTACAGTACCACTGTTTCAATACCTCTGCATACGCAGAGCATTCAGCAGAATTCGTCATTTACACCGTTGCAACCTTGGCAACCACCGCGCCCAGTTTCACAATTTTTAACTCCTGCGGATGCGCAGGCGTTGCTTAATAGTTAGGGATTTGGGGTCATCCCAGATGGAAACTCTCATTGGGCGCCGATAACAGCGCAGCAGCAAAGCACATCGCATACAGTTAGGCTTTTAAGTGTGTATCCTCAAGTTTCGCAGATATCTGCGCCACAGGTTTCGCTTCCTTTACAGCCACCTGTGTACTCTGCGTCTTCAAGTTATCCCTCTTTTCCAACGCAGCAGCCTTGGTTATATCCGCAGATGCAGGGTCAACCTTGGCAAAATGTTCAAGGGCAGGCAAATCTTGCAAGTCAATTCATGCAGGCCGCACCTCCTGATATGGTTCACTTATTTTCACAACCTGACTTTGTTCAGGACACGATGAAGCGTTTCTTTGCAAATTTGAAAGGGGATCCTGTTAAACCACCCTTCGAGCTACCGACTACCTTTGACAAGTTTCCTCCGCATATATCCGCATACCCGTTTCCATCAGCACCAAAGATACCTAGCACGTTGGGTACTTACAATGGCCTGACCGATCCAGATGATTTTTTACAGCGCTTCGAAGGCGCAATGCGCACTCAAGGCTGGGTGAATCCGGTTGCATGTAAGATATTTCCTATGACACTACAGGGTATTGCTCGTGAGTGGTTTAATAAGTTGCCGGCGAGTAGTATTGCCGGGTTTATGGATCCGCGGACAAAGTTTTTACTGCAATATCAGAATCAGAGACCACGCAAGCGCACTCACATTGAATGCCATGACATCGTGCAGAAGCCCAAGGAATCTTTGGGCGAATTTCTCATAAGGTATACTAATGAGTGCCTGCGTATACCAGATCTCAAACCAGAGCAACAGATTTTCGGACTCATACATGGTATAAACTCAGAACGTCATCCAACACTGGTAAGGCGTCTGCGCCATACAGTCCCAACAACTTATGCTGAGGCGCTTAATGAATGTCACGACTATATGCGGAGTGGCGAAGATAATGACATTCCAACAGCTAGCTCACGCAACGAGAGAAAGGACGATGATGATCGTTCGCGCGATCAAACTCGTGGTAACAACTCTCTTGGAAGGTATCCTAGCGGTGGTCCCATCAGGAATGATAAAGGGAAATCAAGTGGCAATTATCGAAACAATAATCAGCGCGGCATCAATAATCAGAACTATGTGCTACTCAAAAGTTTGTCCAAAACGCCCAAGGAAATTTTGGCAACGGAGCCAGTATGCGCGACCTTCGCGGTTCCAACTCCGCTTACAGAATTTGGCAAGCGGGACAAAACAAAGTATTGTGAATTTCATGACGATTATGGTCACGACACCAATCGGTGTAAAAATTTGATGGAACGGGTTCTAGAAGTGCTTCGCGCGGGCAAATTGGATCATCTAAAACCACCTAAAAAGGACAAGGTAAAGACCGTAGAAGAGGCTTCGAAGTCTAAGACTTTCGCGTGGCAGAAAGTTGACAAAGCGAAAAATGCCGACTTAAGCATTAACATGGTTGAAGCAGAGAAAATCAGCCAGCGGAGAAAGTACAACGATCACCAGGATTGGGAGCTTCTCCCGATCACTTTCCCTCCTGTAATGTCAATTGATTCTGTTAATGAGCCCATTATCATCAAGTGTCACATTCCCGATTGCGGAATCCAGGTTAAGCGCATGCATGTTGACACTAGCAGCGGTGTCGATATTATGTATGAGCATTGTTATCGTTTCCTTCCGGCAGAAGTCAAAGCGCAGTTACGCCAGCCTGATATTACGCTATCAGGGTTTTCTGGAGAAAACTCATGGCCGCTAGGCCGAATAGAGTTAATGATAGAGCTTGCGGATGACAGGAACCCGCAGATGATCAGGCGTGAATTGGTCGATTTTTATGTGGTTCGTTCAACTTCACGATATAACGCACTGCTAGGGAGAAACTTCATACGGCGTTTTAACATTATCCCATCGGTAGTGCATGGTTTGATTAAGTTTCCCACACTAGGAGGTGTTACCACAGTTGCGTCACATCAAGCAACCGAGTTGTGTGGCCCAGTTGCGCCTATAAGCACTCCTAGCGTGGGAGAACAACTGGCAAATTGTGCAGTCATAGCAAATCGCTTGCATCCGGATAAGCGAATTAAAATCGGCGCAGGCTTGTCGGCCGAAACAAAGGCCAAATTGCATGGAATTTTGTCCGCAAACGCAGATGTTTTCGCGTGGCGAGAGTCAGACATGACTGGGGTTCCGCGTGATATTGCGGAACATAAGTTAAATGTTAATCCATCATTGACACCCGTTAGGCAAAAGAAGCGGCATATGGCTCTAGACCGCAGTGATTGGCTGTGCGCAGAGGTGGACAACCTTGTCAAAGCAAGCATTCTGCGGGAAGTGCATTATCAGACATGGGTTGCAAATCCTGTATTGGTAAAAAAGGCTGACGGTAACTGGAGGATGTGCGTTGATTTCAAAGATATTAATAAGGCATGTCCCAAGGACAATTACCCTCTCCCGGAGATAGACTGGAAGGTAGAATCACTATCGGGATTTAGGTACAAGTGTTTTCTGGACGCATACAAGGGTTATCACCAAATCTTAATGGCTGCGGAAGATGAGGACAAGACTGCTTTTCATACGCCGCAGGGTATTTATTGTTACACGAAGATGCCTTTCGGTTTAAAGAATGCAGGCGCGACCTATCAGCGTGTAATTGACGCAGCATTCAAGCACCAAATCGGTAGAAATCTTGAAGCGTACGTCGACGACTTGGTAATTAAAAGCAACACCGAAGAAGACATACTCGCGGACATCCTGGAAACGTTTGCATCTCTGCGCAGGATTAACATGAAGCTTAACCCGCTTAAATGTAGTTTTGGGGAAGAGGAAGGCAAGTTTTTAGGTCATGTGGTGACAGCGCGGGGTATCAAGGCCAATTCCAAAAAGATTGAAGCCATTGATAATTTTCCATCTCCAAAGACAAAGAAAGATGTGCAGAGTCTAACGGGGAAGCTTGCGGCTATCACACGGTTTCTGTCGAAAGCCGCAGAACGACAGCTACCATTCTTCAGTACTTTGAAAAATTGTTTGAAGAAAAAAGACTTCGTATGGACTCAGGAAGCAGAATCAGCCTTTCAGGAGATGAAAAAGGTGCTTGCAGAATTACCAACACTTACTGCGCCAGGATCAGGAGAAACGCTAACGCTGTACCTCGCGGCATCGAAAGAAGCTGTCAGCTCAGTCCTCATCGCGGATCGCGGAAAGGTAATCCATTAATTTACATGCTTTATTTATATCGCAGAAATTTAACGACTGAGGTTTTTCTCAGACGCAAATGCCGGTCTACTTCGTAAGCAAGACGCTGGCATCAAGCGAAGTAAACTACTCACCAATAGAAAAGCTTGTATATGCGCTGGTCCATACGGCGCGGCGTTTGCGCCGATATTTTCAAGCACATCCAATCGTGGTTCTAACTGATCAACCAATCAAACAGGTTGGTAAACGCCTACTTTGCGGCAATGACCGGGGTTACCGCATTGATTAACGCAATCATTTTTCTTTCAGGTGTTATACAAGCCTGAGATTTCTGGCCGAATGGCTAAGTGGGCAGTTGAATTAGGTGAACATGAAATAAATTTTTCTTCGCGCAGTGCGGTTAAGGGTCAAATACTTGCTGATTACCTAGCAGAATTACTTGCGGATGTCGAGGCATCAGCAGAACATCAGGATCCACCTGCACCAACTTTGTCACAATGGGAATTGTACACCGATGGTGCATGCAGCGCATCTGGTGCAGGTGCGGGTGTAATTTTAACAGGCCCGGATGGCGAAGAGCATACATACGCACTGCGGTTTAATTTTGCTGTTACAAACAACGAAGCAGAGTATGAGGCTCTGTTAGCAGGTATGCGCATTGTGCACAGGTTAAATGTTAAAATTTTGCACGCATATGTGGATTCAAAGCTAGTATGCAGTCAGGTCAGCGGAGATTTCGAAGCGCATGACATAGCCATGCAGCAATATCTATCGCTTGTTCACAACCTCGCTGACCAATTTGAAGCTTTTCAAATCTACCACGTAATGCGTGGGCAAAATAAGAAGGCGGATACGCTAAGCAAACTGGCTGCCTTGGCTTTTGATCATATGGGGAAGAAAGTTCTAATAGAAGAACTTAATGCAAAATCCATTGTTATGATGCCTTTAGTGGCACCAGTTGAGGAATCAAGCTCAACATGGATGACGCCTATCGTGGCTTTTCTGCGAGATGGCACTTCTCCTGCAGATTCCGCTGACGCAAAGAAAGTCCGCGTTAAGGCACCGCTGTATGCCCTTGAGGGTAACGTCCTATATCGAAAGAATTATTTGGGACCGCACTTAAGGTGCATTGGCCCGAAAGAGGCGGAGGAAGTTGTACGCGAGGTGCATGAGGGTGCATTCGCACTCCATTCGGGGCACAGGTTCATTGTGTCAAAAATAATGCAGCTAGGATATTATTGGCCCACCATGTACGCGGATACTGCGCGCATAGTTAAGCAATGTGAATCATGCCAAATACATGCACCTATTAGTAGAGCACTTGCGCATCCAATGATACCAGTCTCCTCACCGTGGCCATTCTGCAAATGGGCAATCGACATAGTCGGACCATTCCCAAAAGGCCGAGGTAATTTTATCATTTATTTTCTTAACATGTTACTCACATCAGTACCTTACGCACATTCTGCACACGCAGGAAACATCAAATTCTTGATTGTTGCAATCGACTATTTCACAAAGTGGGTTGAAGCGAGACCGCTGGCAGCAATCTCAGGAAAAAGGGTGCGAAATTTTGTATGGGAAGACATCGTCTGTCGATTTGGTATACCAAATGAAATTGTTAGCGATAACGGTACGCAGTTCGCGGGTGACCCTTTCCGCAGCTGGTGCGCGGAGCTTAATATTAAGCAAACTTTTACATCTGTCGTGCATCCGCAGGCGAATGGCCAGTGCGAAGTCACCAACCGGGATATAGTAGCTGGAATCAAAGCTAGGTTGGGTCATGGTCGCATTGGTTGGGTGGATGAACTACTGAAGGTTTTATGGGCGCATAGAATAACACCCAAAGCAAGCACTGGTGAGACCCCGTTCAGTTTGGTCTATGGATCAGAAGCTGTTGTACCCGCAGAAATTGGGGTACCAATGTTCCGCATACAAAATTTTGATGAGCAAAATAACTCTGAAGCTTTGCGGGAAAATCTTAATTTGCTGGAAGAGCGCAGACTCTCTGCGGCTGTCAACGAAGCAAATAACAAGCAAAAAATGGCAAAGTACTATAATCAGCGTGTGCGTTCGCGCTCTTACAAGTGCGGTGACTTGGTTTGGCGTCAGAACGACGCAAGTCATGCGGAGGATACTGGGAAACTGGGCCCCCGTTGGGAAGGTCCATACAGGGTAGCGAAGGCAAACAATACCGGGGCGTACCATCTCGAGACACTAGATGGAAAACCTGTGAAACGCACTTGGCATGCGACGTTATTGAAAAAATATTATATGTAGCTAGGTGGACCTGATCACTCCAATTTATTGTAGCACATTATTTTTTCTATGTATTTTCGTCCATTTGGATGTGTCACGGTTGTAATTGTGATTAATGCCAATTAAATATTTACTCGCGCATACTTTTGTTGTTTAAATCTTTTTTGTATGCGGTTCCTGCCTACTTAAGGGGTGTCCTCTAGCCCCCGTGCGGGAGAAGCCTGTTTGGTTACAAGGCTAGACGCTAACGGCAGGCAAAGGGAATTGGTTTTCCCCTAGCCAAGCGCCACGCAGACTAGATGGCTGCAAAGTCGACTTAAAAAATTACAAGCATTGGTTTGCTTGTGCGTAATTACTCTCGCATTGGTTTGCTTGAGGAACTCAAAGCATAAAAACATTGGCTTGTTTTTAGTTGCGTTGCTTACCATACAGCTATAGTGCACCTCTAGTACATGACAAAGCGATAACGCAGTAGCTTTCGAGTCTAAATTATTAAAGGGTAATTGTTAAAGTATTGGTTTATTTTACGCAGTAATACCCGCATACGCATGAGTTTTGGTTAACTATGCGCATGGGCATGCGGTTCACATTTTGTTTTGATTCGCGATATATAAACAAATAAACACACTACGCATGCATATCAGGAATATATATACATCAAATTAAATTGTTACATAAGAGGTAATTGTTTGTAACGCCTGCCCAACACGGGACTTAGGGCTGCAAAAATACAAATACCTGCCTAAGCATAGGACTTACGGCGCAATCCAACACTAATAATCCTCCTTTAAAAACCCATCGATCGACATGTTCGGGTCCGCAGCGAATGCGTTGATTAGGGGGATAGGGATGGACGTGATGGCTTCTTCCGCCTCCATTAACGCTGCAGCCGTTCCCTCTTTTAGCTTCTTTTGAACGATGTCGGGGAACGGCGGTGTTAGACCGCAAGCTTGGATTACCTCCTGCACAGCCTTGTTGATTTCATGGTCCCTGACCGCATCAACGTAGGCATTGAACTTGTCGGACACAGGCTCTGAGTCCATCACCTTTTGCGCAATGGTAGGGAGTGCGGTGCGCAGCTTCGCTAGATCCGCCTCTGCCAGCTCGCGGTTGGTTACCGCGTCATCCCTTTCCCTCGTAACTTTCTCAAGCTCCGACCGCAAACGTTCTGCATCCCCCTTCGCCTGCTCAACCGCACCAACCAGCTCACGACTCTTTTTTCTTTCCTCAATCAGCGCGGCTTTGGTTTCATTCCCGGTCAACTCAACCGCCTTACGCGCCTCCTCAGCAGCATCCCTATCCTTCTTGACCTGATCTACACCCGCCTGCAGTAGTCCTAGCTCTACCTCTTTGCACAAAGCTAGCTGGTATATGCTGGAAGAGCGGCGTGCCTGATCCACAAACATGCCAAAAAATACAAGGCCGTTTTGAATGAAGGCATTGTGCGCCTGGTTAAACGGTAGAGCGGCCAGTTGCTCACGGAATTCGTCCGGAAAGATTTGCTGCAGGAACGCAGACTGCTCTGCGGCATTTTCCGCGGAAGACTGTGTGAGTTGGCTGAGTTTGGCAACGCGGAAGCTACCTTGCGGAGGAGTTGGTGTGGAATCGGAATCCACGTGTATTGTCTTATCCTTTGATGTGGCGGTAGCTTGGAGATCTGGGTTGACCCGCGGGGTGGACGGCTGCGTCTCCTCCACATGCTCTGCATATCAGTAAATAGTTATAACGTGAACTTTAGTATGCGGTAAAGGTACAAGGAATGGACGCTTACCAGTAATGGGGGGAAGTAGTTCTGCGGAGCGTGGCTCAATTGGAACAAAGTTATCGTTCCGCATGTCCTCCCTTTGTTTGGGAGTCATCTTCTTCTTCTTCTGCTGAGCCGCAGAGGTCTCAGCGGCTTTGCGTTTGTTGCCAGATGCCGCCGGCGATTGCTCCACGTTTTCGCTAGCTTTCTCCTGCTCTAGCTGTACGTTCACATCTTGCTTGCGGAAGGAGATTCCCGCAATCTCTTCCGCAGTCAGCACCTTCTTCATCCTCATTTCTGCAAAGATACGCGCATGCGTTAGGTAATATACATACAAAAATAGTTTAGTACGCGATTATATTATTCCTACCCTTTCCATCCGGTCCGACTATGGCTGGGCGCACATCCTCCCATGGCCAGTGTGCGGATATCTTCCCTAGCCGCAGCATTACGTTCCCATATGATCGATGCACTAGCTGTGCGTTTGCACACTCCGCTAATAGTTTCCTTTCATCCTCATCCAGGGCGGGGGTCTTGTTTACATCCTTCTCCACCTTCTCGAACCATATCAGCGTTTGCGGGAAGTTTGCACTCACCACAGTTTGGTCGACGAAAAAGAATGTCTCTTTCCAATTCCCCGCATTCGATTTTGGGGTCTTGGTGAAGTTTTGACGAGCGAAGAAGGTGAATCACGATTTGTGGTGGTGGGCTAGTCGGTATAAATGGCAAAACACCTTCACCATGGGCACTTTCTTGAGTGCAACGCACCACATCTCGAACAAGACTATTTTTCCTATAACGTAAGGGTGTAACTGACCTAATCCGACCTTAAAGTGATCTAGCACGCCCTGGAAGAAATCAGTGGGAGGAACCCTAAAGTTGCCATGCTTAAAAGCATGTTCGTAAATAGCCACCTTCTTCTCCGGTGGCTCGTGGGCTCGCTGATTGGACAAAGGGGGCACCGGATTGTACTTGGCTAAGGGAGGATACTGTTTCACTAAGTAATCTATGTGCTTCTGCTCTATAACAGACTCTACGCTATCTACATATGTCTCGTTAGCTTTAGTCATTTTCTAGGAGTAATCGGATGAATACTAACCTTTAAATGGTGGCCGGAATGTTCGATTTTTGATCGGAATTCAAATTGGCAGCGTAACGAGGAAGCTTGAAGCAGGAAAGTGGAAATGAGCTGCAAAATGGGGTATTTATAGGGAAGATTGGATGGAGTGGTGTGATCGTGGCTGTACACGTGTTACGTAATCGACGGCTAGCACTTTACTTATGCGCGTGGATGTCAGTTGGGTATGATTACATGAACGCGCGTGGTTGGCACGCGCCTGACACACTGCCACTTTATGTCATGTCTGCCGAATGGGCTTCTGCGATTGTGACAGGCATTTAATGGCATCGAGGCGCACGCGGAATATTAAATGCTAGCCGTTTTCTTGTTTTTTCTTTCGCTTAATAGTTTGATATCATACGCCTCGCGCCATATAACATCAAACTGGGGGGACATAATGATACCGCCACCCGCAGGCGCACCGCAAGAGTATGCGGACAATCACTATTGTGCGTATGCGTGTTCTTGTGTGCGGTATGCGGCGTGCGAATGCCTTTGTTCCCGGTACGGCGGTTGCTTAGCTGTCAAGTAAATATCTTTTCCATAATTATATCCGTGATTCGGGGGAATCAGTTATGGATGAGATTATCATGATCTGGGACGGTTCTAGAATTAGGGTTTGCCTATAAATACAAACCCTAATCATCGTTTACCGGACACAGCACATTGCGTAACCATCGCATACGATACACATTACGTAAAACAGCATCATTCAGCATCTTTTCAAGGTTAACCGGTTAGTCTTTTGTAAGCTAGTACCTACGACCTTATTTGGGGCCTCTTGATCGACGACCGTTATCGGAGGTGGACTTAATCAATTGGCCGCCCCGCCGACATCATCATGTCGGCCAGGGTTATTCACGGTAGCCGGACCGGAGAGCCACGTTCTAAGATCCTTAAACCCCTCTTTACGTATTGAGCAGGCATATTAAACCCCACGGTTAAAATATGCATGATCAACAAAAGTAATCGTTTTATATCTAGTCATTAACCAATTTAACCAAATTAACCAAACCGTTTAATAATTGAACCAGATAATTTAAAAAGTTAATTAACTGAAGTGTTGGTTATGGGGACTATTTTACCTCATAACCGCCCCATGTTCACCCCTAAATGGTTGAATATTTAAATATAGTTTCTCTCATAACTTAAGCCCACATGATATACAGAGCTTGGGAAGGCAATTGCCACCCGATCCGATGGATATCCACTCGATCCTCCCACTTCGTGATGGATATGTGTGACGACCCGGGAATTTCCGACCAAATTTAAACTTTATCTTTATATTAATCCGACATGATAAGCAAAGTTTGTTAAGTTAAGTCTCAAGGATTTGAAACTATATTCATACATTCATTTGACCTCGACCAAATTCCAATGATTCACGAACCATTATAGGAATTGATATGTTTATATATGTATATGTATATATATATATTATAACTTGAAAACGTTACGCGTTAAATTATTTTCTAAACGAAATAAAAATAAACTTTGAAATATAAACCGTTTTGAAAAACCAAATGTTATATTGTTAGATGAAAAAATGTATATATATGTCTATGTATTTTAACCTCGTCATAAAAATTCTTAATTTAAAATAAAATATTTTGGTAAACAACGAGTCACTGATTTATAGAAGCAAATGACCACGACACTCAAATTTTGTAAGATACACTTTTACAAAGTAATTTATTGGTGAATAAATCAAGCTATTACTAATGGTATACGTAGCGTAACATAAAAGGCTAGTTTTCTAAACGTACGAAAGTGCGCTCGAAAAACCGAAAGTGGTACATGAGTCGTGAGACCACGGCCGTGTCATTTTTGTAAAAATTATATTTTTACCATGAGCGTAAATATAATATAATATTTAATTAATTCTAAAGATTAAATATATTATATATTAAATAATATAAATAAATACATATGTGTATCAATTACGTTTACAAAGTGTTATAAATGTCGGCAAGAATGGAAAATGGACACCAGCTGTAAAACGAAGTCATGCAATCGCATGAGATAATAACTTCATCCCCATGCGATCGCATGGGGATCAAATCCTGAAAATGTGTTTAAATATTCGACGAGTTGCATTTAGACACACACACACTCATTCATCTATCTCCTTGAACTTCATATTACTCCGTATTATATATTACTCATATTATTAATTATATAATAATTATTATTATTATTATTAAGATTATTATTAATCTTATTATTATTATTATTACTAGTATTATTATACATAAAATACTACGACGAAGTGCTGCTCGAGTGATCTAAAACGGATTTTCAAAACTAGTTTTGCGAGTAGGATAGGGCTAAGGAAATTATGGGTTATGGTTATGGAGGTGAAGGGTATGGTTCATGGGTATGCTCGTGAGGTCAATCTAGTGTTTATCATCTTCGTCGCGTCTACGTACTTTCCTGCAATATTGAATCTCAATATTGATACGTGAGTACTCATAATTTATTTTTTTACATACTAATAGTGTATCCCTGACTAGCGCTCGAGTATAAAGGATTATGCATGCTTGTACTTTTGAAATTGCCTTTAGATAGGACAGACTGGATCTTGAGTTAGTTACACCTGCGGTTGAGATAAGGTATAAGATATGCATGTCATTGAAAAGCTAGCGAAAAATTAAGAACTTTTCATTTAGATATCGAATGGATTCGATGAACGGATTAGAAGTTATTGTCAATTGAATTTTTGTATTAATATTAAAAATGATTATTATTATCGTCGCTATTATCGTCGTTCTAGTTTTTTATTTAATTATTATTATTATTTTTATTATTATCATTATCAATAAAAAGTAGTATTATTAAAAATTGTTATTATTATTACTATCATTAAAGTTATAATTAGTATTATTATTATTATTATCATTAAAATAATTATTACTATTCTCATTATCATAATAGTTATTATTATTAGTATTATTATAATTAAAACTAATATTAGTAACACTTAATTATTATGATTACTATTATTATCATTAAAAATGAACGCGATATAAAAGACGATTTAAAAGCTATTAACAAATTGATTAGGAAATAATGAGTATGAGTATCATGATGAAATTTAAAGATATTGATTTAGATAAAATTATCATTTTTCATTATTTTTATCACTATTTAAAGTAGTATTAATAATATAAAAATATCATCTTTACAAAAATTATTATTTTTAATAGGAATATCATTGTTAATTTTTCATTATTAATAAGAATTATCATATTATTATAATACCATTTACGTAAATATAAATATTGTTATTATTATTAATAATAATAATTATTAATACAAAATAATACAACTTTTACTTATTATTATTATCAAGGTTATTTTATCAAATAAAATGTAATACAAATAATATAATTACCTTAATAAAACCTATCATAACATTTTTATGATATTCAATGAACTTTATAAATTTTATTATCTAGGATATATATAAAAGTATATTTTGTATATAAAGTTTTATTTATTAATAAATAAATTATATCATTTACTCTAATAAATCTTTTAAAAATATTTAAAAATATAAAATGACGATATTTAAACTATATAATAATCATGTATAAATTTTAGAAAACATTTTGAGTTAAATTGACTTTTGTTGACTTTTGCGTATTAGTCTCGAGCATTAGGATTGTGGTACACTATGACTTGACTTAATTTATTAAACAAATATTGACCAACACATAAATATATATAATTAATATAGGTTCGTGAATCCGAGGCCAACCCTGCATTGTTAAATGTCGTCTTATGTATTTTTACTACAAAATACAGTATAGTGAGTTTCATTTGCCTTTTTACCCTTTATATTTTTGGGCTGAGAATACATGCGCAATATTTATAAATGTTTTACAAAATAGACACAAGTACGTGAAACTACATTCTATGGTTGAATTATCGAAATCGAATATGCCCCTTTTTATTAAGTCTGGTAATCTAAGAATTAGGGAACAGACACCCTAATTGACGCGAATCCTAAAGATAGATCTATCGGGCCCAACAAGCCCCATCCAAAGTACCGGATGCTTTAGTACTTCGAAATTTATATCATGTCCGATGGAGGATCCCGGAATGATGGGGATATTCTTATATGCATCTTGTGAATGTCGGTTACCAGGTGTTTACCATATGAATGATTTTTGTCTCTATGTATGGGACGTATACTTATGAGAAATGGAAATGAAATTCTTGTGGTCTATTAAAATGATGGAAATGATTATTTATGTAAACTAATGGACTCACCAACCTTTTGGTTGACACTTGAAAGCATGTTTATTCTCAAGTATGAAAGAAATCTTCCGCTGTGCATTTGCTCATCTTAGAGATATCACTTGGAGTCATTTATGACATATTTCAAAAGACGTTGCATTCGAGTCGTTGAGTTCATCAAGATTAATATTAAGTCAATTATAGTTAGATATATTATGAAATGGTATGCATGCCGTCAACTTTCGATGAAATGAAATATTGTCTTTTCAAAAACGAATGTAATGTTTGTAAAATGTATCATATAGAGGTCAAGTACCTCGCGATGTAATCAACTATTGTGAATCGTTTATAATCAATACGGACTTCGTCCGGATGGATTAGGATGGGTCACTTCAGTTGGCATCAGAGCGGTGGTCTTAGCGAACCAGGTCTGTATTAGTGTGTCTAACTGCTAAGTCGTTAGGATGCATTAGTGAGTCTGGACTTCGACCGTGTCTGCATGTCAAAAGTTTTGCTTATCATTTCTAGTCGAAAATCATCTACTTATCATCCTTTTGAAAATTACCTGCTTATCATTCTTAGTCTAGACACATCTTACTGCAATGATTGCATGAATAGTGTATAGACAAAATTCGTATCTTAGCGTATCTGCTAATTCATATCTTAACGTATCTGTTACTGTAAACTTTGCCTGACATTTCCGTAGATTCCTCCGTAACTTATGGGATTTTAGTATTATATATGCATATGTAAATTATGTATTGGAGGGTACTAATCTACATCCTATTCTATTCCTTATCGAAAATCCTTCATCTGATCATACGAGATGAGTCCCTCAACTAGTTCGAGTTCCTTAGATTCCGATAACTATTCTGATAGTTATTCCGACAGCTATTCCGACATAGAGTTTCACTCGAGCTCCGAAGGCAGTGTCACCAGAATGAATCAACCAATCAGCCATCCCCAATTCATCTGATGGTTTCGTAGTCGACTTAGTCAATGGAGACGCGAAGGAGGCGATCATTGCCACCAACCAAATTACCCTCTTGACGATGAACCTGAAGCACTCACCGGCGAACCTGTTCGAGACACCATTTTCACCCTCATTTACCGAATATCTCTTCATGATTACATACTATCTCAGATTCTAAACCTTATTCATTCGCTCGTTCTTACCGATAATCACCCCGATGTAATAGAAGAAGTCAACGAGCTTCACGCTCGAATGATCAATGTGGAAAATATGGTGCAAAATTTACCAGCTTCAACAACATCATCGGCACCAACAGTACTATCAGCAACAACACCGGCAACACCAGTACCACCAACAACAACATCCATAGTACAAGCCTCAACACTACACGTCTCAAACTCTCAGTCAGTACCTCCAGCATAATCATCATACTACATGATGTCCTACCTCAATTATCTTCGTTCTACATGACGTTCTACATTATTTATCTTCGTACGACATGGCGATTATGTAATCTCTAATGTTTTAGAGATTATAGATTCTTGTTCTAACGGTAAATCAAATGCGTTTAATATCATATTAACTCATTAAATCTATGATTACATCTGAAGAAAATATATATGTATATATGTTTTCATAAAGATTGTAATTAAAAATTCTTTTGTACAAACTGTTAATGATGAAAATATTTTAACGGGTAGGTAATACCCGAGGAATATTCAGATCTCACATTAATAAATTACACTGTACATTCTTCGAAGCTGATTCAATAGTCATTTACTATCCTACTTACATCCACTGATATACAAATCCGTTCACACAAGACTACCATATTCATCCAATTTCATATTGGGATTTTGATTTATCAGAATCCAACAAGTGGCATAATGAAGAAAACATTTGACAAAATAAAATTTGTTAGAAACAAACGAATTAACTATGAGAAATTTTGTTAAGAATCCACGCTAACTGTTCCTAGCTAATTGTTCCTAGCTAACTGGTTACATTTTATTTATCGCAATTTAATTATCGCAATTTGCATTCTCGCAATTTTATTTATCGTCATTTAATTTCTGTTATTTACTTTACGCACTTTATTTATCGTCATTTAATTTCTATTATTTATTTTTACGCACTTTAAATATAGGGACACGTATACAAGGTTTTGACATATCATATCGACGCATATATATATATATATATATATATATATATATATATATATATATATATATATATATATATATATATATATATATATATATATATATATATATATATATATATATATATATATATATATATATATATTATTTGGAATAACCATAGACACTCTATATGCAGTAATGATCGAGTTCTCTATACAGGGTTGAGGTTGATTCTATAATAATATATATACTTTGAGTTGTGATCGAGTCTGAGACGTATACGGGTCACGATACGTATTAATTAATTCGGATATTATATATTAAGCTATATATGAATTATTGGACTGTTAATTGTGGACTATCAACTGTGGACTGCCGACATTGGACAATTAAAATGAATTAAAATATTGATTATAACATATGAAACTAAACAAATTCTTCAAGTTGCCACTTGATTTCATTTTAAACCTCATTTGTATCTTGACGATTCCAAACTGTGTTCAAACATTTCATGACTCTTGAAAACACCTCAATCGATAGGATGAATCAACCGTACTTCATCCACGGAAGGAAAGATTTATACATATAGTTATGCACCTGAGAAACACTCGGCAACTGAGTAAAAGTTTAACATGTAGCCGCGTCAGATCCTTTGGCATTTATTAGCAAAAATAACTTTGCGATCCCTTTTCAAAGTAGCCAATTTTGTCACAGCTCCAGTAAGTCAACTTCGACTTTTCATTCAAAGTAGCCTTACTATAATCTTGATATATACGATTACCCTTTTGATACCGGAGAATTCTTTTACATTCTACCATATTATCAGCAGATGTACCAGCAACCACGTTGCTTCTTGGCTTAAATCTCTCTGACAAATCATTATATTTATTCATTGAAACCCTATCATATACTCATCCACATCTTGTAACGAGAACTGCCATACCAATTATCGGGAATCAGCAATCAGTACTTTGAAAACTCACATCATATCTACATCAACAATTATAAGTATGACATTTATCTCTTAGAATTATGATCTCTCATTCTGAAATTCTGAAAAGCACCCAGTCTACAAATCAATACTCTGAATGTTGAAAAAGCTGAATGAAGCAGCAGAAACTGTAGATAACCGTAAACGACCTTAACTGTCAGAAGTTTGATGATAAAGAATGGAGTGTTAGGAACGTTCGATAGAAAATTTAGTACCGAAAAGCAGATTATGCGAAACTATGAAAGAAGCTGTGGACAAATCACAAAGAATAAGTTTGACTTCAAAGAATCCAAATGATTCAATGCCTGCTAAAGTCTTTAGCGGATATCTTGCTCCTTACTCTAAACCCTTGCGGACAATAGTTTCCATCATCCTCTGATCTTAGATATTCAAAGATATTATCGTACATTTCATTTTAAATATCCTCCATATTTCTAAAGATGTTTACATAACTATTCTTATCTGAAATCATTAATCTCTTCATGCTATCAAGGTTACATCATATAGAAACTGTTAGTTCTATATTCTGTAAACTTTCGATCTTAAAATACGAATGTTATTGAAGTAATGTTGGGAACTGATGCATGAGTTAGTATAATATAATGACACTTGATCAACGTGATTATATTACAGTAAGTCATGCTAAATTTCTAATGAAACGTGATGATTCACAGATCATAACGTCATCATGTGCCATGTTACATAACTCTTTCATTCTGCTTAACTTCTGAACATATCAAGAATATATTATCTTGATAGTTCTATCTTTTCTCCGAATTCTGGTAATTTAACTAATTAAGATCGTGCTATTACAATTTCTCTCTTAGAACATTAGTCATGTTCATTTGAAACTTCATAACCTACGAATTCTGGACCATTATTCGCTTGATTTTAAGTCGAAAAGAGAAAACAAAAGCATGAAGCTCCGATATATAAGGGAAAATATAAAGCCCAACAATAACACCGAAATTACAAACTATGGATATCAGTGCGTATAGCAATATAAAGACACGGGAGGATTATAAATACAATAATCCCTAGAGCATAGTAGAAATAAACAGATTTTTCCGGTGGGAGTTGGAAAAGAAGAACGATCATTGCGATAGTCAGAATAAGAACAAGGATTAGAACCGGATTAAGCATTATTATAATCTTTTGGATATATGAACTGAGAAAGAAGGTATAGAAGTGGTGGAAACTAATGGAACGGAAAAGGTAAATTTATAATGGAAATATCTGTAGTGACCCGAACTTTTCCATGTTTATATATATTAATTGAGATTGATATTTACATGATTAAATGTTTCCAACATGTTAAGCAATCAAACTTGTTAAGACTTGATTAATTGAAATATGTTTCATATAGACAATTGACCACCCAAGTTGACCGGCGATTCACGAACGTTAAAACTTGTAAAAACGACATGACGATATATATATGGATATACATATGGTTAAAATGAGATTATGATAAGTAAGTATCTCCATAAGTATATTAACAATGAGTTATATACATATAAACAAGACTACTAACTTAAGGATTTCGAAACGAGACATATATGTAACGATTATCGTTGTAACGACATTTAAATGTATATATATCATATTAAGATATATTAATATATCATAATATCATGATAATATAATAATTTAACATCTCATTAGATATAATAAACAATGGGTTAACAACATTAATTGAGATCGTTAACTTAAAGGTTTCAAAACAACACTTACATGTAACGACTAACGATGACTTAACGACTCAGTTAAAATGTATATACATGTAGTGTATTTAGATGTATTAAAATACTTTTGGAAGACTTCAAGACATATATCAAAACACTCATACTTAACGAAAATGGTTACAGTTACTTTTCCATTCTTTTCTTTCATCAAGAATTCTAGTCGTATTCTTACCCGTATTATACACAGCTTCAAAACGTACTTACTATGAGTATATACCAATAGGAACTAGCATGGGATTCCACTCTTGATTATGTCATGTATTACTAATCAATTTTAACTTCTACCATGAGCTAGTCAACTAACTTGTACTCCTTTTAACCCCACTCACCACTCACCAATTACCACTCATCATTCACTCCATTTCACTTCCAATTCTCTTTCTAATTCTCTCTCAACACACAAACACTATTATGAACGTATTTTTCCAGTAGTTAATCATCATCTTCATCAAAAATCACTTCAAGAATCAAGCTATAATCATCATAGGAAGAACACTTCAAGAACACTTCAAAAATCCCTTCAAGTTTACTAATTTACTTCCAAGCTTTCTAATCCATTCCAAGTAATAATCTAAGATCAAGAAACCTTTGTTATATACAGTAGGTTATCTTTCTTATTCAAGGTAATATTTATATTCAAACTTTGATTCAATTTGTATAACTATAAACTATCTTAATTCGAGTAAAAATCTTACTTGAACTTGTTTTTGTGTCATGATCCTACTTCAAGAACTTTCAAGCCATCCAAGATCCTTTGAAGCTAGATCATTTCTTGTCACTTCCAGTAGGTTTACCTACTAAACTTGAGGTAGTAATGATGTTCATAACATCATTCGATTCATATATATATAAAACTATCTTATTCGAAGGTTTAAACTCGTAATCACTAGAACATAGTTTAGTTAATTCTAAACTTGTTCGCAAACAAAAGTTAATCCTTCTAACTTGACTTTTAAAATTAACTACACAAATGTTCTATATCTATATGATATGCTAACTTAATGATTTAAAACCTGGAAACACGAAAAATACCGTAAAACCGGATTTACGCCGTCGTAGTAACACCGCGGGCTGTTTTGGGTTAGTTAATTAAAAACTATGATAAACTTTGATTTAAAAGTTGTTATTCTGAGAAAATGATTTTTATAATGAACATGAAACTATATCCAAAAATTATGGTTAAACTCAAAGTGGAAGTATGTTTTCTAAAATGGTCATCTAGACGTCGTTCTTTCGACTGAAATGACTACCTTTACAAAAACGACTTGTAACTTATTTTTCCGACTATAAACCTATACTTTTTCTGTTTAGATTCATAAAATAGAGTTCAATATGAAACCATAGCAATTTGATTCACTCAAAACGGATTTAAAATGAAGAAGTTATGGGTAAAACAAGATTGGATAATTTTTCTCATTTTAGCTACGTGAAAATTGGTAACAAATCTATTCCAACCATAACTTAATCAACTTGTATTGTATATTATGTAATCTTGAGATACCATAGACACGTATACAATGTTTCGACCTATCATGTCGACACATCTATATATATTTCGGAACAACCATAGACACTCTATATGTGAATGTTGGAGTTAGCTATACAGGGTTGAGGTTGATTCCAAAATATATATAGTTTGAGTTGTGATCAATACTGAGATACGTATACACTGGGTCGTGGATTGATTCATGATAATATTTATCAATTTATTTCTGTACATCTAACTGTGGACAACTTGTTGTAGGTTACTAACGAGGACAGCTGACTTAATAAACTTAAAACATCAAAATATATTAAAAGTGTTGTAAATATATTTTAAACATACTTTGATATATATGTATATATTGTTATAAGTTCGTGAATCAACCAGTGGCCAAGTCTTACTTCCCGACGAAGTAAAAATCTGTGAAAGTGAGTTATAGTCCCACTTTTAAAATCTAATATTTTTTGGGATGAGAATACATGCAGGTTTTATAAATGATTTACAAAATAGACACACGTACGTGAAACTACATTCTATGGTTGAATTATCGAAATCGAATATGCCCCTTTTTATTAAGTCTGGTAATCTAAGAATTAGGGAACAGACACCTTAATTGACGCGAATCCTAAAGATAGATCTATTGGGCCTAATAAACCCCATCCAAAGTACCGGATGCTTTAGTACTTCGAAATTTATATCATATCCGAAGGGTGTCCCGGAATGATGGGGATATTCTTATATATATGCATCTTGTTAATGTCGGTTACCAGGTGTTCACCATATGAATGATTTTTATCTCTATGTATGGGATGTGTATTGAAATATGAAATCTTGTGGTCTATTGTTACGATTTGATACATATAGGTTAAACCTATAACTCACCACATTTTTGTTGACGTTTAAAGCATGTTTATTCTCAGGTGAATACTAAGAGCTTCCGCTGTTGCATACTAAAATAAGGACAAGATTTGGAGTCCATGTTTGTATGATATTGTGTAAAAACTGCATTCAAGAAACTGATTTCGATGTAACATATTTGTATTGTAAACCATTATGTAATGGTCGTGTGTAAACAGGATATTTTAGATTATCATTATTTGATAATCTACGTAAAGCTTTTTAAACCTTTATTTATGAAATAAAGGTTATGGTTTGTTTTAAAAATGAATGCAGTCTTTGAAAAACGTCTCATATAGAGGTCAAAACCTCGCAACGAAATCAATTAATATGGAACGTTTTTAATCAATAAGAACGGGACATTTCAGTTGGTATCCGAGCGTTGGTCTTAGAGAACCAGAAAATTTGCATTAGTGTGTCTTATCATGTTTGTTAGGATGCATTAGTGAGTCTGGACTTCGACCGTGTTTTCTTTAAAAATGATTGCTTAACATTTTTGTTGGAAACTATATATTTTTAACATATGAATATTATGTGATATATTAATCTCTTAACGTGTTTGATATTATGTGATAGATGTCTACCTCTAGAACAAGTCCCATTGACTCACCTAATAATAATGAAGAGTCAAATGTAAATTGGAATGATTCGTGGACTGATTCACAAGTTCCCGAAGAGGAACCGGAAGAAGAGTCGGAACCGGAAGAAGAATCGGAACCGGAAGAAGAATCGGAACCGGAAGAAGAAATAGAACCGGTGGGGGAAATAATAAAACGGTTAAGTAAAAGAGAATCCTCAACCAACCGACCAAGGTTAATTATGGTCAATGGTGTTTCCGCCAAGGAAGCAAAATATTGGGAGGATTACCAATTCTCCGATGAATCGGATTCCGACGAGAATTTCGATGATGTTATAGAAATTACCCCAACTGAATTTAAAAAGGCAAAAGAAAATAATAAGGGAAAGGGCATAAAAATAGAGAAATCTAATTCCAACCCCGATGAACTTTATATGTATCGTCAACCCCCGAAGTCTTTAAGTTGTAACAATGACCCGGGAACCTCTAAACCACCAGGTTTTTCTAAACCAATGTGGACAACGACGGCTCGTATTAGGGGAACATAATATATCCCTAGAAACTTGGCAAAACGAACCAAAACCGAACAAGAAGAAACGAGCGAGTCGGAATAAGATAGTTATATTCGTGTGGTGTAATATATGTAATATAGTGTGCTTATGCTTTATGATATATGTAAAAATTGCTTGTATTAATAAGTATTTTTTTATGAATCTAACTCTTGTCTATTTTACAGTATAAAAACACAAAATGGATAGACAACCCAATATTTTAAGAGACCTACCCGGAGACATGATTGATGAAATCTTGTCTAGAGTCGGTCAGAATTCCTCGGCACAACTATTTAAGGCGAGATCAGTTTGTAAGACATTCGAAGAACGTTCCAAGAATGCCTTGGTTTATAAAAGGCTTTCGTTCGAAAGATGGGGGATATCACATTGGGAAATCCATAAGTTACGATGTGTTTACTTTGACGCATATATTGCAGGGAACCCAAATGTTATTTTACGCAACGGGTTAAGAAATTATTTTGACTCAGTATATCCGAATATAGGACTTCGTGATTTAGAAAAAGTGGCTAACATGCAACATAAAGAAGCATGTTATGCTTACGGGTTAGTAATGTTCGCTTCTCACCAAAGTGAGAACAAGAACACCGGGCTACAACTATTAAACAAAACGTTCCCACAAGTGACGGAGTCGGTAATTGGGGTAAGAAATGAGGTTTTTAGGTTATTACGAGACTGTTGGTCATTACGTAACCCTCGTCCCTTTGACGACGTTACAACACGCTGTCTTATCAACAGCCATAACGGTTATGTTCCACAAGACCAAGGATGGGAAGTAGTCCTAGTAAAACCAGAATGCATGACTTGTTTCTGGACGTATGAATTACGTGCCTTTATTGCCTTTGCTGAACGACTTGTGTACTAGCTAGAATTATCTTCACAACTATCTTGTATCAAAGTTATTGTGTGCTATATTTCATGCTTTATGTAAAATAAGCGGTATTGTAAGTTTGTAAAATATTGTATAAAAGTTTGAACGCGAAATATTATTACAATCAGTTTTTCATATAGAATTGTAGTAGTTGAATTGTATATTAGCTACTAAGTATGAACTTAACGGGTAGGTACTACCCGAATTTAAACTTATAAAATGCTAATATGAAGAAAAAGCTTTTATAAATGAGTTCATATTATGCTACGAAATACTATTAACTACTCTTAATATTCTGTATGATTAACTTGTTCCATTTGACTATTTTGAAGGAAATGGCACCGACTACTCGACACACCGTGAATATGAATGAAGAGGAATTCCGTACTTTTCTAGCTTCAAACATAGCCGCAGTACAGGCTGCGCTACATACCAACAATAACCTTGGATCTGGCAGTACAGGAAATCGTGTAGGATGCACCTACAAAGAATTCACTGCCTGCAAACCTTTGGAATTTGATGGAACCGAAGGACCGATCGGATTGAAACGGTGGACCGAGAAGGTCGAATCGGTGTTTACCATAAGTAAGTGTACTGAAGAGGACAAAGTGAAGTACGCTACGCATACCTTCACAGGTTCTGCGTTAACATGGTGAAATACCTATCTAGAGCAAGTGGGACAAGATGATGCGTACGCACTACCGTGGTCAGCATTCAAACACTTGATGAACGAGAAGTACCGTCCCAGAACCGAGGTCATTAAGCTCAAGATAGAACTTAGAGGGTTACGAACCCAAGGATTTGATATTACCACGTACGAAAGACGATTCACAGAATTGTGCCTATTGTGTCCGGGAGCATTCGAAGATGAGGAAGAGAAGATCGACGCGTTTGTGAAAGGATTACCGGAAAGAATCCAAGAAGATATAAGTTCACACGAGCCCGCCTCCATACAACAGGCATGTAGAATGGCTCACAAAATAGTGAACCAGATTGAAGAAAGAATTAAAGAACAGACTGCTGAAGAGGCCAATGTGAAGCAAGTCAAAAGAAAGTGGGAGGAAAACGGTGATAAGAATCACCAATACAACAACAACATCAATTACAACAATAATCGCAACAATTATCCCAATAATCGCAACATCAATCGCAACTACAACAAACTGCCCAACAACAACAACAACAACAACAACAACAGCAACTACAACAATCATCCCAACAACAATAATAACCGCAACAACAACAATAATCAGAAGCAGCTATGCCAAAGGTGTGAAAAGTATCACTCGGGGTTCTGCACCAAATTTTGCAACAAGTGTAAAAGAAATGGTCATAGCGCGGCGAAGTGTGAGGTCTACGGACCAGGGGTTAATAGAACGAAAGGAACAAATGGTGTCTGAACGAGTAATGGCGGAGCAAGTAGTGTCGGAGCAAGTTATGCCAATGTAGTTTGTTATAAATGTGGAAAACCGGGCTACATTATTAGAAATTGCCCGAACCAGGAGAACACGAATGGACAAGGCCGCGGAAGAGTTTTCAATATTAATGCGGCAGAGGCACAGGAAGACCCGGAGCTTGTTACGAGTACGTTTCTTATTGACAATAAATCTTCTTACGTTTTATTTGATTCGGGTGCGGATAGAAGCTATATGAGTAGAGATTTTTGTGCTAAATTAAGTTGTCCATTGACGCCTTTGGATAGTAAATTTTTACTCGAATTAGCAAATGGTAAATTAATTTCAGCAGATAATATATGTCGGAATCGAGAAATTAAACTGGTTAGCGAAACATTTAAGATTGATTTGATACCAGTAGAGTTAGGGAGTTTTGATGTGATAATCGGTATGGACTGGTTGAAAGAAGTGAAAGCAGAGATCGTTTGTTACAAAAATTCAATTCGCATTATACGAGAAAAAGGAAAACCCTTAATGGTGTACGGAGAAAAGGGCAACACGAAGCTACATATTATTAGTAATTTGAAGGCACAAAAACTAATAAGAAAAGGTTGCTATGCTGTTCTAGCACACGTCGAGAAAGTACAAACTGAAGAAAAGAGCATCAATGATGTTCCCATTGCAAAAGAATTTCCCGATGTATTTCCGAAAGAATTACCGGGATTACCCCCACAGCGATCCGTTGAATTTCAAATAGATCTTGTACCAGGAGCTGCACCAATAGCTCGTGCTCCTTACAGACTCGCACCCAGCGAGATGAAAGAATTGCAAAGCCAATTACAAGAACTTTTAGAATGTGGTTTCATTCGACCAAGCACATCACCGTGGGGAGCTCCTGTTTTGTTTGTCAAGAAGAAAGATGGTACATTCAGGTTGTGTATCGACTATCGAGAGTTGAACAAACTTACCATCAAGAACCGCTACCAACTACCGAGAATCGACGACTTATTTGATCAACTACAAGGCTCGTCTGTTTATTCAAAGATTGACTTACGTTCCGGGTATCATCAAATGCGGGTGAAAGAAGATGATATTCCAAAGACTGCTTTCAGAACACGTTACGGTCATTACGAGTTTATGGTCATGCCGTTTGGTTTAACTAATGTACCAGCTGTGTTCATGGACCTTATGAACTGAGTGTGTGGACCATACCTTGACAAGTTTGTCATTGTTTTCATTGATGACATACTTATTTACTCAAAGAATGACCAAGAATACGGTGAACATTTGAGAAAGGTGTTAGAAGTATTGAGGAAGGAAGAATTGTACGCTAAGTTTTCAAAGTGTGCATTTTGGTTGGAAGAAGTTCAATTCCTCGGTCACATAGTGAACAAAGAAGGTATTAAGGTGGATCCGGCAAAGATAGAAACTGTTGAAAAGTGGGAAACCCCGAAAACTCCAAAACACATACGCCAGTTTTTAGGACTAGCTGGTTACTACAGAAGGTTCATCCAAGACTTTTCCAGAATAGCAAAACCCTTGACTGCATTAACGCATAAAGGGAAGAAATTTGAATGGAATGATGAACAAGAGAAAGCGTTTCAGTTATTGAAGAAAAAGCTAACTACGGCACCTATATTGTCATTGCCTGAAGGGAATGATGATTTTGTGATTTATTGTGACGCATCAAAGCAAGGTCTCGGTTGTGTATTAATGCAACGAACGAAGGTGATTTCTTATGCGTCTAGACAATTGAAGACTCACGAACAAAATTATACGACGCATGATTTGGAATTAGGCGCGGTTGTTTTTGCATTAAAGACTTGGAGGCACTACTTATATGGGGTCAAAAGTATTATATATACCGACCACAAAAGTCTTCAACACATATTTAATCAGAAACAACTGAATATGAGGCAGCGTAGGTGGATTGAATTATTGAATGATTACGACTTTGAGATTCGTTACCACCCGGGGAAGGCAAATGTGGTAGCCGATGCCATGAGCAGGAAGGACAGAGAACCCATTCGAGTAAAATCTATGAATATAATGATTCATAATAACCTTACTACTCAAATAAAGGAGGCGCAACAAGGAGTTTTAAAAGAGGGAAATTTAAAGGATGAAATACCCAAAGGATCGGAGAAACATCTTAATATTCGGGAAGACGGAACCCGGTATAGGGCTGAAAGGATTTGGGTACCAAAATTTGGAGATATGAGAGAAATGGTACTTAGAGAAGCTCATAAAACCAGATACTCAATACATCCTGGAACGGGGAAGATGTACAAGGATCTCAGGAAATATTTTTGGTGGCCGGGTATGAAAGCCGATGTTGCTAAATACGTAGGAGAATGTTTGACGTGTTCTAAGCTCAAAGCTGAGCATCAGAAACCATCAGGTCTACTTCAACAACCCGAAATCCCGGAATGGAAATGGGAAAACATTACCATGGATTTCATCACTAAATTGCCAAGGACTGCAAGTGGTTTTGATACTATTTGGGTAATAGTTGATCGTCTCACCAAATCAGCACATTTCCTGCCAATAAGAGAAGATGACAAGATGGAGAAGTTAGCACGACTGTATTTGAAGAAAGTCGTCTCCAGACATGGAATACCAATCTCTATTATCTCTGATAGGGATGGCAGATTTATTTCAAGATTCTGGCAGACATTACAGCAAGCATTAAGAACTCGTCTAGACATGAGTACTGCCTATCATCCACAAACTGATGGGCATAGTGAAAGGATGATACAAACGCTTGAAGACATGCTACGAGCATGTGTTATTGATTTCGGAAACAGTTGGGATCGACATCTACCATTAGCAGAATTTTCCTACAACAACAGCTACCATTCAAGCATTGAGATGGCGCCGTTTGAAGCACTTTATGGTAGAAAGTGCAGGTCTCCGATTTGTTGGAGTGAAGTGGGGGATAGACAGATTACGGGTCCGGAGATTATACAAGAAACTACCGAGAAGATCATCCAAATTCAACAACGGTTGAAAACCGCCCAAAGTCGACAAAAGAGCTACGCTGACATTAAAAGAAAAGATATAGAATTTGAAATTGGAGAGATGGTCATGCTTAAAGTTGCACCTTGGAAAGGCGTTGTTCGATTCGGTAAACGAGGGAAATTAAATCCAAGGTATATTGGACCATTCAAGATTATTGATCGTGTCGGACCAGTAGCTTACCGACTTGAGTTACCTCAACAACTCGCGACTGTACATAACACTTTCCACGTCTCGAATTTGAAGAAATGTTTTGCTAAAGAAGATCTCACTATTCCGTTAGATGAAATCCAAATCAACGAAAAACTCCAATTCATCGAAGAACCCGTCGAAATAATGGATCGTGAGGTTAAAAGACTTAAGCAAAACAAGATACCAATTGTTAAGGTTCGATGGAATGCTCGTAGAGGACCCAAGTTCACCTGGGAGCGTGAAGATCAGATGAAGAAGAAATACCCGCATCTATTTCCAGAAGATTCGTCAACACCTTCAACAGCTTAAAATTTCGGGACGAAATTTATTTAACGGGTAGGTACTGTAGTGACCCGAACTTTTCCATGTTTATATATATTAATTGAGATTGATATTTACATGATTAAATGTTTCCAACATGTTAAGCAATCAAACTTGTTAAGACTTGATTAATTGAAATATGTTTCATATAGACAATTGACCACCCAAGTTGACCGGCGATTCACGAACGTTAAAACTTGTAAAAAAGACATGACGATATATATATGGATATACATATGGTTAACATGAGATTATGATAAGTAAGTATCTCCATAAGTATATTAACAATGAGTTATATACATATAAACAAGACTACTAACTTAAGGATTTCGAAACGAGACATATATGTAACGATTATCGTTGTAACCACATTTAAATGTATATATATCATATTAAGATATATTAATATATCATAATATCATGATAATATAATAATTTAACATCTCATTAGATATAATAAACAATGGGTTAACAACATTAATTGAGATCGTTAACTTAAAGGTTTCAAAACAACACTTACATGTAACGACTAACGATGACTTAACGACTCAGTTAAAATGTATATACATGTAGTGTATTTAGATGTATTAAAATACTTTTGGAAGACTTCAAGACATATATCAAAACACTCATACTTAACGAAAATGATTACAGTTACTTTTCCATTCTTTTCTTTCATCAAGAATTCTAGTCGTATTCTTACCCGTATTATACACAGCTTCAAAACGTACTTACTATGAGTATATACCAATAGGAACTAGCATGGGATTCCACTCTTGATTATGTCATGTATGACTAATCAATTTTAACTTCTACCATGAGCTAGTCAACTAACTTGTACTCCTTTTAACCCCACTCACCACTCACCAATTACCACTCATCTTTCACTCCATTTCACTTCCAATTCTCTTTCTAATTCTCTCTCAACACACACACACACACTATTATGAACGTATTTTTCCAGTAGTTAATCATCATCTTCATCAAAAATCACTTCAAGAATCAAGCTATAATCATCATAGGAAGAACACTTCAAGAACACTTCAAAAATCCCTTCAAGTTTACTAATTTACTTCCAAGCTTTCTAATCCATTCCAAGTAATCATCTAAGATCAAGAAACCTTTGTTATATATAGTAGGTTATCTTTCTTATTCAAGGTAATATTCATATTCAAACTTTGATTCAATTTCTATAACTATAAACTATCTTAATTCGAGTAAAAATCTTACTTGAACTTGTTTTTGTGTCATGATCCTACTTCAAGAACTTTCAAGCCATCCAAGATCCTTTGAAGCTAGATCATTTCTTGTCACTTCCAGTAGGTTTACCTACTAAAATTGAGGTAGTAATGATGTTCATAACATCATTCGATTCATATATATAAAACTATCTTATTCAAAGGTTTAAACTCGTAATCACTAGAACATAGTTTAGTTAATTCTAAACTTGTTCGCAAACAAAAGTTAATCCTTCTAACTTGACTTTTAAAATTAACTACACACATGTTCTATATCTATATGATATGCTAACTTAATGATTTAAAACCTGGAAACACGAAAAACACCGTAAAACCGGATTTACGCTGTCGTAGTAACACCGCGGGCTGTTTTGGGTTAGTTAATTAAAAACTATGATAAACTTTGATTTAAAAGTTGTTATTCTGAGAAAATGATTTTTATTATGAACATGAAACTATATCCAAAAATTATGGTTAAACTCAAAGTGGAAGTATGTTTTCTAAAATGGTCATCTAGACGTCGTTCTTTCGACTGAAATGACTACCTTTACAAAAACGACTTGTAACTTATTTTTCTGACTATAAACCTATACTTTTTCTGTTTAGATTCATAAAATAGAGTTCAATATGAAACCATAGCAATTTGATTCACTCAAAACGGATTTAAAATGAAGAAGTTATGGGTAAAACAAGATTGGATAATTTTTCTCATTTTAGCTACGTGAAAATTGGTAACAAATCTATTCCAACCATAACTTAATCAACTTGTATTGTATATTATGTAATCTTGAGATACCATAGACACGTATACAATGTTTCGACCTATCATGTCGACACATCTATATATATTTCAGAACAACCATAGACACTCTATATGTGAATGTTGGAGTTAGCTATACAGGGTTGAGGTTGATTCCAAAATATATATAGTTTGAGTTGTGATCAATACTGAGATACGTATACACTGGGTCGTGGATTGATTCAAGATAATATTTATCGATTTATTTCTGTACATCTAACTGTGGACAACTAGTTGTAGGTTACTAACGAGGACAGCTGACTTAATAAACTTAAAACATCAAAATATATTAAAAGTGTTGTAAATATATTTTAAACATACTTTGATATATATGTATATATTGTTATAGGTTCGTGAATCAACCAGTGGCCAAGTCTTACTTCCCGACGAAGTAAAAATCTGTGAAAGTGAGTTATAGTCCCACTTTTAAAATCTAATATTTTTGGGATGAGAATACATGCAGGTTTTATAAATGATTTACAAAATAGACACAAGTACGTGAAACTACATTCTATGGTTGAATTATCGAAATCGAATATGCCCCTTTTTATTAAGTCTGGTAATCTAAGAATTAGGGAACAGACACCTTAATTGACGCGAATCCTAAAGATAGATCTATTGGGCCTAACAAACCCCATCAAAAGTACCGGATGCTTTAGTACTTCGAAATTTATATCATATCCGAAGGGTGTCCCGGAATGATGGGGATATTCTTATATATATGCATCTTGTTAATGTCGGTTACCAGGTGTTCACCATATGAATGATTTTTATCTCTATATATGGGATGTGTATTGAAATATGAAATCTTGTGGTCTATTGTTACGATTTGATACATATAGGTTAAACCTATAACTCACCAACATTTTTGTTGACGTTTAAAGCATGTTTATTCTCAGGTGAATACTAAGAGCTTCCGCTGTTGCATACTAAAATAAGGACAAGATTTGGAGTCCATGTTTGTATGATATTGTGTAAAAACTGCATTCAAGAAACTGATTTCGATGTAACATATTTGTATTGTAAACCATTATGTAATGGTCGTGTGTAAACAGGATATTTTAGATTATCATTATTTGATAATCTACGTAAAGCTTTTAAACCTTTATTTATGAAATAAAGGTTATGGTTTGTTTTAAAAATGAATGCAGTCTTTGAAAAACGTCTCATATAGAGGTCAAAACCTCGCAACGAAATCAATTAATATGGAACGTTTTTAATCAATAAGAACGGGACATTTCAATATCGAACAGAGTAATCGAGACAGATCACCGTATTTAATTATAGAGATCTTAATTCCTTTATTCACCAAAGAATCAAATCTTTTAGATTCCGAAAATTTTCTTTAAATCCCTTGAATTCCGGAATTCAACCAAGACATCGTCAAAAGTTAAAACAAAACTATATTTCTCATCTCATGATAGCTTCACTCGTACCTTTCAAATAATCAAATCATTTTATCTATATTACTCAATAGTGATAAAATTCTATATACCAACTCATATTTGTCATGAGAACATTTTTATGATTAGCCATGACAACCACGACCAAATTTCGGGACGAAATTTCTTTAACGGGTAGGTACTGTGACGACCCGGGAATTTTCGACCAAATTTAAACTTTATCTTTATATTAATCCGACATGATAAGCAAAGTTTGTTAAGTTAAGTCTCAAGGATTTGAAACTATATTCATACATTCATTTGACCTCGACCAAATTCCAATGATTCACGAACCATTATAGGAATTGATATGTTTATATATGTATATGTATATGTATATATATATTATAACTTGAAAACGTTACGCGTTAAATTATTTTCTAAACGAAATAAAAATAAACTTTGAAATATAAACCGTTTTGAAAAACCAAATGTTATATTGTTAGATGAAAAAATGTATATATATGTCTATGTATTTTAACCTCGTCATAAAAAGTCTTAATTTAAAACAAAATATTTTGGTAAACAACGAGTCACTGATTTATAGAAGCAAATGACCACGACACTCAAATTTTATAAGATACACTTTTACAAAGTAATTTATTGGTGAATAAATCAAGCTATTACTAATGGTACACGTCGCGTAACATAAAAGGCTAGTTTTCTAAACGTACGAAAGTGCGCTAAAAAAACCGAAAGTGGTACATGAGTCGTGAGACCACGACCGTGTCATTTTTGTAAAAATTATATTTTTACCATGAGCGTAAATATAATATAATATTTAATTAATTCTAAAGATTAAATATATTATATATTAAATAATATAAATAAATACATATGTGTGTCAATTACGTTTACAAAGTGTTATGAATTTCGGCAAGAATGGAAAATGGACACCAGCTGTAAAACGAAGTCATGCAATCGCATGACATAATAACTTCATCCCCATGCGATCGCATGGGGATCAAATCCTGAAAATGTGTTTAAATATTCGACGAGTTGCATTTAGACACACACACATTCATTCATCTATCTCTTTGAACTTCATATTACTCCGTATTATATATTACTCATATTATTAATTATATAATTATTATTATTATTATTAAGGTTATTATTATTATTAATCTTATTATTATTATTACTAGTATTATTATACATAAAATACTACGAAGAAGTGCTGCTCGAGTGATCTAAAACAGATTTTCAAAACTAGTTTTGCGAGTAGGATAGGGCTAAGGAAATTATGGGTTATGGCTATGGAGGTGAAGGGTATGGTTCATGGGTATGCTCGTGAGGTCAATCTAGTGTTTATCATCTTCGTCGCGTCTACGTACTTTCCTGCAATATTGAATATCAATATTGATACGTGAGTACTCATAATTTATTTTTTTACATACTAATAGTGTATCCCTGACTAGCGCTCGAGTATATAGGATTATGCATGCTTGTACTTTTGAAATTGCCTTTAGATAGGACAGACTGGATCTTGAGTTAGTTACACCTGCAGTTGAGATAAGGTATAAGATATGCATGTCATTGAAAAGCTAGCGAAAAATTAAGAACTTTTCATTTAGATATCGAATGGATTCGATGAACGGATTAGAAGTTATTGTCAATTGAATTTTTGTATTAATATTAAAAATGATTATTATTATCGTCGCTATTATCGTCGTTCTAGTTTTTTATTTAATTATTATTATTATTATTACTATTATTATTATTATTATTTTTATTATTATCATTATCAATAAAAAGTAGTATTATTAAAAATTGTTATTATTATTACTATCGTTATTATCGTTAAAGTTATAATTAGTATTATTATTATTATTATCATTAAAATAATTATTACTATTCTCATTATCATAATAGTTATTATTATTAGTATTATTATAATTAAAACTAATATTAGTAACACTTAATTATTATGATTACTATTATTATCATTAAAAATGAACGCGATATAAAAGACGATTTAAAAGCTATTAACAAATTGATTAGGAAATAATGAGTATGAGTATCATGATGAAATTTAAAGATATTGATTTAGATAAAATTATCATTTTTCATTATTTTTATCACTATTTAAAGTAGTATTAATAATATAAAAATATCATCTTTACAAAAATTATTATTTTTAATAGGAATATCATTGTTAATTTTTCATTATTAATAAGAATTATCATATTATTATAATACCATTTACGTAAATATAAATATTGTTATTATTATTAATAATAATAATTATTAATACAAAATAATACAACTTTTACTTATTATTATTATCAAGGTTATTTTATCAAATAAAATGTAATACAAATAATATAATTACCTTAATAAAACCTATCATAACATTTTTATGATATTCAATGAACTTTATAAATTTTATTATCTAGGATATATATAAAAGTATATTTTGTATATAAAGTTTTATTTATTAATAAATAAATTATATCATTTACTCTAATAAATATTTTAAAAATATTTAAAAATATAAAATGACGATATTTAAACTATATAATAATCATGTATAAATTTTAGAAAACATTTTGAGTCAAATTGACTTTTGTTGACTTTTGCGTATTAGTCTCGAGCATTAGGATTGTGGTACACTATGACTTGACTTAATTTATTAAACAAATATTGACCAACACATAAATATATATAATTAATATAGGTTCGTGAATCCGAGGCCAACCCTGCATTGTTAAATGTCGTCTTATGTATTTTTACTACAAAACACAGTATAGTGAGTTTCATTTACCTTTTTACCCTTTATATTTTTGGGCTGAGAATACATGCGCAATATTTATAAATGTTTTACAAAATAGACACAAGTACGTGAAACTACATTCTATGGTTGAATTATCGAAATCGAATATGCCCCTTTTTATTAAGTCTGGTAATCTAAGAATTAGGGAACAGACACCCTAATTGACGCGAATCCTAAAGATAGATCTATCGGGCCCAACAAGCCCCATCCAAAGTACCGGATGCTTTAGTACTTCGAAATTTATATCATGTCCGATGGAGGATCCCGGAATGATGGGGATATTCTTATATGCATCTTGTGAATGTCGGTTACCAGGTGTTTACCATATGAATGATTTTTGTCTCTATGTATGGGACGTATACTTATGAGAAATGGAAATGAAATTCTTGTGGTCTATTAAAATGATGGAAATGATTATTTATGTAAACTAATGGACTCACCAACCTTTTGGTTGACACTTGAAAGCATGTTTATTCTCAGGTATGAAAGAAATCTTCCGCTGTGCATTTGCTCATCTTAGAGATATTACTTGGAGTCATTTATGACATATTTCAAAAGACGTTGCATTCGAGTCGTTGAGTTCATCAAGATTAATATTAAGTCAATTATAGTTAGATATATTATGAAATGGTATGCAAGCCGTCAACTTTCGATGAAATGAAATATTGTCTTTTCAAAAATGAATGTAATGTTTGTAAAATGTATCATATAGAGGTCAAGTACCTCACGATGTAATCAACTATTGTGAATCATTTATAATCGATACGGACTTCGTCCGGATGGATTAGGATGGGTCGCTTCAATATGGACGAACATAAATGGATATTTATACGGATATGGATGAACCTAAATGGATATGGATATGGACGTGGATGAAAAGTTTCATCCATGGATATATGTAACAACCCGACTTTTTTCCGTTACTATCATTACTTGTCCGTTAAATATTTAACGGTGTTTACTTAGAACTTTATGTGGTTAATGGATTTAAATGCATACTTGATCCTATTGGATTACTTGAATTAATATGTTATATTAATTTATGAACTTGTTTCGGATAATGAAATGACTAGAAAACGACACGATTAAGTTAATCGCCTAGAAAGCTTTTCAGTTTACGGAACTCAGAAAAACGATAAAATAATTATTTTTAATAATTATTGACTATAAGAAAAACTTATTTAATTTATTGTTTATTTATTAAATTAAACCCGGTGATTTCGTTTCAACGACTAGTTAACGTTTCGGAGACCCGGTACGGTTAACGGCACTCGAAACGGACCACGCGCACATGAGTAAATTAACAAAATGAACCCAAGACCCATCTTAGTGGGCCCCACAGCCGACCACCCCCCTAAGCCCCTTAAATTTGTAAATTGGGCTCCTAGTGTGCTAGTGGACTTGTAATTAGGCCCTAAATGCTAGCTTTAAATAGGAAATTTAACCTAGACTTCCCCATAACCTTATTTTGGTCGATCCTTTGCTCCCTCTTCTCCCTTCTTGCTAGTTGAACAGCCCTACCACCATACCACCTTCATCAATCAAAATTAGACAAAACCTCGTGCATTAATGTTGTTGCTTTGATTGTTCTACACGCGATAGTACTTGCAGTTTGTGATTCTAAGGTATATTTGCAAACCCTAATTTTTTTAAATCAGTTTTTTGTCAATTACATAGTGTAATCAAGTCTAGTGCTCAATCGATGGTGTATAGAGTTGTCGTATATCGTTAGATTGCTCGATTGTTGTTGATTGCATGAATCACGAATTTGTATGCTATGGATCTGATCAAATTGATTTATATACTGATCTTGTATGTTACTTAGATGAATAGGCATCGAAAAGTTAATAAGTTTGGACTTTGATTTCGCTTGATTTCGTTATCGTATGCTCCCGTTATGTGAAATCGAAATTTTGACTAGGTTGTGTATGTAATCTGTATTTTCTAATTTATGTGTTTTGTGATCTAGCTATTGAAATATGTACAATTGTATTCCTTGTGAAAAATCATGCATGTTGAACTTAATATTTGCGTCCATAGCTTTTGTAATGCTCTCGGTGCTTCAAAACGAAGATTTACTTTTTAAAGAGAGCTGAAACTGTTTTCAAATGCAAAAGAAATTACCTTGTATGAACTAAAAACTGATTAAGATAATGACCTTCTGGAATATGATAGTTTAAATGCTCCTTAGTGTTTTTCATTTGTATGCTAACCTCTGAAAACCTGAATTGCCATGAGTTATAAGCTTGATCAAACAATATGTTTGATTGAAGTCTAAAACTGAATGGTCTGTAATGTTTGGCTAATCTGTACAAATTGGCTAAATGAATGTTTTGATTTATCACTAAAACTTTGAAGTGTTTGGAGAAAGATCCAATTGGCCGTTCGTCAAAATCTATTTTCAATAATAAATGAGAAATGTTCTAAAATTGATGCGCGAGCAGAAACTGATTTAGTAAACCGTAACTAGACCCTTTCGGAAACCTGACTTGTAGACATCGTATGAGGCCCTGGCCAGACTTTTTGGAATCAATTTTGAGTCTAGTTGTGATCTGGAGTTTGCCATGTTTTCATGAGTTATGTGCTAAGAGTTGTATTCGATGTTTTCTATGATGCGTGTATTTTAAGGATATGCGATAAACTGCGAATGTGCAAATTGTTGAACTATGAGCTGTAACATGTTACTTGACTTAGGTTTGACATGTTGACCATGATTGCATGACCTACTGAGATGTTTGACTTTAGTTGACCACTTTGACCGAATTGACTTTTGGTTGACTTTTGTTGACTTGCTTGGACTAGTTGACTTTTACTTGCATGTTGAGTCAGTCTGAGCACTAGGACTATACGTACACTATGGGTTGACATAGTGTGACCTATATGTATACTTAAGATGACCTATTTGACTAGGTTGCGTTGTTCGGTCGAGATTGTTCGACTACTGTACGGTTTTACTAAGAGAATTCAGTGCTTTTGCTAAGGTGAGTCTACAGTCCCTTTTTCTTTAACATTTTTAGGATGAGATACATGCTGCTTTTGAATCTGTTTCTTAAACTGTTTTTACAGTTGTTTTACATATTAGTCACGAGTAAATTAAACGAATATACATATGAGTTCAGATCAAAAATCCCTTAGCTTGATTATATTAATTACTTTAAGTAAGCTAGACTTATAGGGACGATACCGTTAAGTTTGACAAACCTCGCCTCAACGTACAGGGTGCTTATTCTGTTGTAACTTGTACACCTGATCATTGTATGCTTAGAAAGGGTAAAAGGAAAACGCGTAGCGACTTAGCTATCCGCATGGTTAAAGCCTTATAATCAAGTGCTCATGATAAATGTTTACTTTTACGAAGCTTTTCAGAAATCTCGTGGCCTAACTTACGGTGAATGATACTTAAACTTGATGTTTACAAACTAGAAACTAGACATGGTAATGTCTACAAGCAGTTGAAACAAAAAGAACTTTTTGATGTCCTACTCAGTTGAAACTTAGCATCTTACAAATAGTTTAATACTTGACATTTGCTGTATGCAAACTTTTGAGATTAAACCTTAGTGGTTTATTCTGATAAACGATTTTGAGAATTGATTTTTGACAAATAATTTACGAGAACTGTTTTATGAAACATACGATGAACTAATTACTTAAACCTGTAGATTCACTCAACTTTATGTTGACCTGTTTTGCATGTTTTATCTTAGGTATTAGTTGCTTTCGCTGTAGAACATTGCTGTTACGTAGAAGTCAAGCTGAGCACTGGGACCAGAGTTAACATTCCTTTAATGGATTTTGACGGGGTGTTATAGTTGGTATCAGAGCTTTGGCTATAGGGAACTAGGATGCATTAGTGTGTCTAACCGTAGGACGCATTAGTGAGTCTAGTCTATAGCCGCATACCTTGGATGACTTTTATGCACCATGCTTGCACTGTTTGCTTCACTATGCTGCATGTAGGGCTACGCATTACATCACATACATATACATCCTATACCCATATGATATGGACTTGGACTAGATACTAAATCACGAATTGCATACGTACACACGACGCGACACTTAAGAGAATTAAGTTGACTACGATATCTTGAACTTATGGAGTAATATCGAATGGATATGTGAGATAGCGTAATGTAATGACTGAGATTACATTACGGTAACTCATATAGAAGTTACGACATCGCAAAATAAGGAATTGGGAGCGAGTCAAGTAGGATACTTGGATAAACACCGTTTAGAACATAAATTGTATAATCTCAAATATGAGAAGAAATTTACACTGTGCGAATTAATTGCTATTATAACCCATAAGAAGCGTGTAATCACATCACAACTCGTCACTACTTGACACTGTCCGTCACCACCAAACACTACTCGGTACTACGAAGACACTACTTGGACATACTCGTCATATCATACCACTACTTATGATGCCCCGTACAAAATTAACATGTACAGATCATCAACAACAGGTCCATTACACGGTTACAATAGTATATGCTGTTTTAAAATAAGTTTGCATTCATGGAAAGATAGAATTTTACAAAAGAAAGCGTGCTTCTATGAATAGAAAGCATTAACATAAGTACGTGACAGAAAGGTCATTACAAAGCCATTGTTCAATGTAACATAAGTTATGAATGCAAAGTGAAAGTTTCGTAATTGAGACATCTCTAAGCAATGCAGCGAAAATCTAACACCGAGAGTCTAATACAGCAGAAGCGACAAACGTCTAAGCACCTGAGAAATAACATGCTTAAAAAGTCAACATGAATGTTGGTGAGCTATAGTTTAATTGTAACAATAATGTAATGTAGGCCACGAGATTTCGTATTCAAAATAGTATGAAAAGTATATGCTTAACCGTGAGCACTCGGTAACTAACTAACGTAAATATCACCCCCTAAAAGTACACTTGACGAGTGCGTAAGTTTACGAAGTATTAAACACCCATTAAATGCTAGCGCGACTAGTCCGAGTGGGGATGTCAAACCCTATGGATCCATATCTAAGATTCGCGTTCACCGGTTCAAAATCCAATGACTAAACATTACCGAGCTAAGGGGAAAGTTTATGCCGTTATATCACCCACATATATATAAAGTTTAAGTACCCACATATATATAAAGTTTAAGTACTCGTGCCTAGTAAGTAAAACATAAAAAGCGCATGTATTCTCAGTCCCAAAAATAGTTGAAGTAAAAAGGGAGCTATAACTCACAGTGAAAGTGCGGTAAAAGTCGATACGAGATAAGTAAGCAAGTAAGTCGGTTCGAAAGGTCCTCAACCTAAGTCAAAAGTTACTAAGTCATTAAATCGTTCCAAAGGGTTTAAAAGTACGTAAGTTAAGTCTTAAGTATTGATCATGCATATTTTTACCATAGGGTTAATATGCCCGTTCAATACGTAAAGGGGGGTTTAAGGATCTTAGAACAAGGCTCTCCGGTCCGGCTACCGTGAATAACCCTGGCCGACATGATGATGTCGGCGGGGTGGCCAAGTGATTAAGTCCACCTTCGATAACGGTCGTTGATTGGAAGGCCCAATATAAGGCTGTAGGTGATAGTCAACAAAGAACTAACCTGTTAACCTTGAGAAGATGAGAGATGATGCTGGTTACGTAAGATGTGTGGTTAATGAATGTTACGTAACGTGGTTATTCCTTAGAATGATAATTAGGGTTTGTATATATAGGCAAACCCTAATTCTAGAACCATCCGAGATAATGGTAATCCCTTCCATAACCAACTCCCCGAATCACGGATATAATTATGGAAAAGATACTTACTTGAGGACCAAGTAACCGCCATACCGGGAACAAAGGCATTCGATACGAATCCGCATGCCGCATACCGCATACAAAGTATACGCATACGCATGCGCGCGAGTGCCCGCATACATAATTGTTGCGCATGCTGGTTGCGGTATCATTATGTCCCCCCAGTTTGATGTTATATGATGCAAGACATATGATATCAAACTATTAAGCGAAAAGGAAAAAACAAGAAAACGGCTAGCATTTAATTTTCCGCGTGCGTTTCAAGGGCATTAAATGCCTGTCACTGTCGCAGAAACCCATTCGGCTGACAAGACATAAAGTGGCAGTTG
This sequence comes from Rutidosis leptorrhynchoides, assembly GCF_046630445.1. Lineage (NCBI taxonomy): Eukaryota > Viridiplantae > Streptophyta > Magnoliopsida > Asterales > Asteraceae > Rutidosis > Rutidosis leptorrhynchoides. Next base: position 59,617,062 of record NC_092343.1, read on the forward strand.
GCAGGCGCGTGTGAGCCACACGCTCAACACAGGGCACATCTAACTGACACCCACGCGCGTGCAAAAAATATCAATCGTTGATTGCGTTACATGTGTACAGCCACGATGAAACCCGTTTTACCCCGTGACCCCCAATTTGCACTATAAATAGGTCTGTTTCACCTACATTTCCATTTTTATGCATCAAGCTTCTCCAATACGCTGCCTATTTAAATTCCGATCAAAATCCAAACATTCCGGCCAACTTCTAAAGGTTAGTTATTCTCTGATTACTTATAGAAAATGACTAAGGCTAACGAGACTTACGTAGATAGCGTAGTGTCGGTAATTGAGCAACAGCATATAGATTCATTAGTTAAACAGTACCCACCATTAGCACAGTATAACCCGGTGCCTCCCCAGTCTAATCAACATGCCTACCAACCGTCGGAGAATAAGGTAGCTATATATGAGCATGCGTTTAAGCATGGAAATTTTAGGGTGCCTCCTTCCGACTTCTTTTTAGGCGTTCTAGATCATTTCGGCGTAGGACTAGGGCAATTACACCCTTACGCAATAGGGAAAATAGTGCTATTTGAGATGTGGTGCGTTGCACTAAACAAGGTACCATTAGTTAAGGTATTCTGTCATTTATACCACCTAGCTAATCATCATAAGTCGTGGTTTATTTTCTTCGCCCGTCAGAACTTCACAAAAACCCCCAAATCGAATGCGGGTCACTGGAAAGAAACGTTCTTTTTTATTGACCAATCTATTGTGGGAGCCACCTTTCCGCAAACACTTGTCTGGTGCGAAAGCATGGCTAAGGATGTGAACAAAACCCCCGTCCTTGATGACGAGGAAACGAAGTTGTTAGCAGAGTGCGTTAACGCACAGCTTGTGCACCGATCATATTGGAATGTTATGCTGCAATTGGGAAAGATATCCACGCACTGGCCATGGGAGAACATGCGTCCAGCCATAATCGCGCCGAATGGCAAGGGTAGGAATAGTATAAATGCATATGAATATATAACCGCTAGCGTATATGTACATGTTTTAATATTGCGCATATGTTTGCAGAGATGAAGATGAAGAAAGTGCTTACCGCAGAGGAGATTGCGGCCATCTCTTTCCGCAAGCAAAATATAAACGAACCTCTGGAGCAAGAGAAGACGGGGGAGAACGAGGTGTCCGCTCCCGCTACCTCGGCCAATAAGCGCAAGGCAACCGAAGCTCCCCAAACTAAACAGAAGAAGAAGAAGATAACTCCTAAAAAAAAGAAGGACATGCGGAATGACAACTTTGTCCCCATCGATCCAGCACCCGCAGATCTTCCTTCTCCTATCACTGGTAAGCATCTCTTTTGTTTCGTAAACACCGTACAGTTAACTTCATGTGCTAACAAGTTACTGATTTGCAGAGCATATTGAGGAGACGCATCAGACGCCACCGTAGGCAAATCCGGACCTAGAGGCAACCGCCATGTCCACGGACAGGGTGATACACCTTGACTCCGATTCTACGCCAGTCCCACCGCCCGGTAGCTTCCGTTTGGCAAATCTGGCGCAGCTCACCCAGTCCTCCACCGAAAATGCCGCAGAGCAGTCCGCCTTTCTGCAACAAAATTTTCCTGCTGAATTTCGCGAGCAACTAGCCGCACTGCCCTTCAACCAAGCGCACAATGCCTTTGTCCAAAACGGCCTTGTGTTTTTTGGCATGTTGCGGATCAAGCCCGTCGCTCCACTAACCTATACCAAGTGTCCGTGCGGAAAAAAACGGAGCTTGGATTGCTGCAGGCAGGGGTAGGTCAGGTTAAAAAAGATAGGGATGCCACGGAAGAGGCGCGCAAGGCGGTGGAGGCGACTGCGGCGGAAATAAAGACCGCGCTGATTGAGGAAAGGAAAAAGAACCGCGAGCTGGTGGGGGGCGGTTGACCAGGCTAAGGGGGAGACGGAGCGCCTGCTATTGGAACTGGAAAGGGTGCGCAGGGAGATGGACGACGCGGTGACTGGCTGCGAGATGGCGGAGGCAGACTTGTCAAAGCTTCGCACCTCCCTTCCTGTCATCGCGCAAAAGGTAATGGACTCGGGGCCCGTCACTAAAAAGTTCAACGCCTACGTCGATGTAGTGAAAGAGCATGACTTCAACAAGGTGATGCTTGAGGTGATCAAAGGATGCGACCTCACGCTACCGTACCCTGAAGTTGTGCGGAAAAATTTAAAAGAGGGTACAGCTGAGGCGCTCCTAGAAGCGGAGCAGGCCATCCAGTCCATCCCGATCCCCTTAATAGATGCTTTCGCTGCGGATTCCAATATGCCAATTGATGGGTTTCTCAAGGAAGATTTTTAATTGTGGCTTGTAACCGTTTGCGCCGTAAGGCCTATGCTTAGGCAGGCAATTGTAGATACAATTTTTGGCCCTAAGTCCCGTATCGGGCAGGCGTTTTAAAACAATTGTGATGTGTAATAACTTAATTTTTGTGTATATTATTATGTGATGCATGCGTTATGTGTTTATTTTTTGTATATCGCGAATCAAAACAAAAAATGAACCGCATGCCCATGCGCATAGTTAACCAAAACTCACGCGCCTACACAGGTACTGCGCAAAATAAACCAATATTTTAGCAATTTTACCTTTAACAGTTTATACTCAAAAGCTACTGCGTTATTGCTTCGTCATGTGCTAGAGGTGCACTATAGCTGTATGGTAAGCAACACAACCAAAAACAAACCAATGCTTTTATGCTGAAGAGTTCCTCAAGCAAACCAATGCAAGAGTAATTACGCACAAGCAAACCAATGCTTGTATTTTTAAGTCGACTTGGCAGCCATCTAGTCTGCGTGGCGCTTGGCTAGGGGAAGACAATTCCCTTCGCCTGCCGTTAATGTCTAGCCTTGTAACCAAACAGGCATCTGCCGCACGGGGGCTAGAGGACACCCCTTAAGTAGGCAGGAACCGCATACAAAAAAGAGAGAAATACACATCAAAAGTATGCGCGAGTAAATATTTTAATTGGCATTAATCATGATTACAACCGCGACACATCCAAACGGACGGAAAATACATAGAAAAAATAATGTGCTAAAATAAAATGGAGTGATCAGGTCCATCCAGCTACATATAACATTTTTTCAACAACGTCGCATGCCAAGTGCGTTTCACAGGTTTTCTATCTAATGTCTCGAGATGGTATGCCCCGGTGTTGCTTGCTTTTGGTACCTTGTATGGACCTTCCCAACGGGGGCCCAATTTCCCAGTATCCTCCGCATGACTTGCGTCATTCTGACGCCAAACTAAGTCCCCACACCTATAAGAGCGCGAACGCACACGCTGATTGTGGTACTTTGCAATTTTCTGCTTATTATTGGCTTCGTTTACCACCGCATAGAGTCTGCGCTCTTCAAGCAGATTAAGATTTTCCCGCAAAGCTTCTGAGTTATTTTGCTCGTCAAAATTCTGTATGCGGAACGTTGGCACCCCAATTTCTGCGGGTACAATAGCTTCTGATCCATAGACCAAACTGAATGGAGTCTCACCAGTGCTCGCTTTGGGTGTTGTTCTATGCGCCCACAAAACTTTTGGTAGTTCGTCCACCCAACCAATGCGACCATGACCCAATCTAGCTTTGATTCCAGCTACTATATCCTAGTTGGTGACTTCGCACTGGCCATTCGCCTGCGGATGCACAACGGAAGTAAAATTTTGCTTAATATTAAGCTCCGCACACTAACTACGAAAAGGATGCCCCGCAAACTGCGTACCGTTATCACTAACGATTTCATTTGGTATGCCGAATCAACAGACAATGTCTTCCCATACAAAATTTCGCACCCTTTTTCCTGAAATTGTTGCCATTGGTCGTGCTTCAACCCACTTCGTGAAATAGTCAATTGCAACAATTAAAAATTTGATATTTCCTGCGTGCGCAGAGTATGCGTAAGATACTGATGTAAATAGCATATGGTATAAAATAAATGATAATATTACCTCGGCCTTTTGGAAATGGTCCGACTATGTCAATTGCCCATTTGCAGAATGGCCATGGTAAGGAGACTGGTATCATTGGATGCGCAGGTGCCCTGCTGATAGGTGCATGTATTTGGCAAGATTCGCATTGCTTAACTATGTGCGCGGTATCTGCGTACATAGTGGGCCAATAATAACCTAGCCGCATAATTTTTGACACAATAGACCTGTACCCCGAATGAAGAGCGCATGCACCTTCATGCACCTCGCGTATAACCTCCTCTGCCTCTTTCAGACCAATGCACCTTAAGTGCGGCCCCAAATAATTTTTTCGATATAGGACGTCACCCTCAAGGGCGTACAGTGGTGCCCTGGTGCGGACTTTCTTTGCATCAACGGAATCCGCAGGTGAGGTACTGTCCCGCAGGAAAGAAATAATAGGTGTCATCCATGTTGAGCTGGATTCCTCAACATGTGCCACTAAAGGCATCATAACAATGGATTTCGCATGCAGTTCTTCTATAAGAACTTTCTTCCCCAGATGATCAAAGGCCAAAGCAGCCAATTTGCTAAGCGCATCCGCCTTCTTATTTTGCCCCCGCATGACGTGGGAGATTTGAAAAGCCTCAAACTGGTCAGCGAGGTTATGAACAAGTGATAAATACTGCTGCATGGCTATGTCATGCGTTTCGAAGTCTCCGCTGACTTGACTGCATACCAGCTTTGAATCCACATAAGCGTGCAGAATTTTAACATTTAATTTATGCGCAATACGCATACCTACTAACAAAGCCTCATATTCTGCTTCGTTGTTCGTAACAGCAAAATTAAACCGCAGCGCATATGTATGCTCTTCACCATCTGGGCCAGTTAAAATTAAACCTGCACCCGCGCCAGCTGCGCTGCAGGCACCATCAGTGTATAATTCCCATGTTGACAAAGGTGGCACAGGCGTATCCTGATGCTCTACCGATGCCTCAACATCCGCAGGTAACTCTGCTAGGTAATCCACAAGTATTTGACCTTTAATCGCACTGCGCGAAGAAAAATTTATTTCATGTTCCCCTAACTCAACTGCCCATTTAGCCATTCAGCCAGAAATCTCAGGCTTGTATAACACCAGAAAGAAAAATGATTGCGTTAGTCAATGCGGTAACCCCAGACATTGCCGCAAATTAGGCATGTACCAACCTGTTTGATCGGTTGATCAGTTAGAACCAAGATTGGATGTACTTGAAAGTACCGGCGCAAACGCCGCGCCGTGTGGACTAGCGCATACACTAGCTTTTCTATTGGTGAATAGTTTACTTCGCTTGATGTCATCGTCTTGCTTACGAAGTAGACCGGCATTTGCGTCTGAGAAAACCTCAGCATTATGTTTCTGTGAAATAAATAATGCATGTAAATAAAAGTGGATTACCTTTCCACGATCAGCGATAAGAACCGAGCTGATAGCCTCTTTCGATGCTGCAAGGTACAGCGTAAGCGTTTCTCCTGAAACTGGTGCGGTGAGTGTTGGTAATTCAGCGAGCACCTTCTTCATCTCCTGAAAGGCTGTTTCTGCTTCCTGAGTCCATACGAAGTCTTTTTTTCTTCAAGCAATTCTTCAAAGTATTGAAGAATGACAACTGTCGCTCTGCAGCTTTTGATAAAAACTGCGTGATTGCCGCAAGCTTCCCAGTTAGACTCTGCACATCTTTCTTTGTCCTTGGAGATGGTAAACTATCAATGGCCTCAATCTTCTTGGGATTCGCCTTGATTCCTCGCGCAGTCACTACATGACCTAGAAACTTGCCCTCCTCTTCCCCAAAACTGCATTTGAGCGAGTTAAGCTTCATGTTAATCCTACGTAGAGACGCAAACGTTTCTAGGATGTCCGCGAGCATTTCTTCTTCGGTGTTACTTTTAATCACCAAGTCATCGACATATGCTTCAAGATTTCTGCCGATTTGGTGCTTGAAGGCTGCGTCAATTATGCGCTGATAGGTCGCTCCTGCATTCTTTAACCCGAAAGGAATCTTCGTATAACAATAGATACCCTGCGGCGTATGAAAAGCAGTTTTGTCTTCATCTTCCTCAGCCATTAAGATTTGGTGATAACCCTTGTATGCATCTAGAAAACACTTGTACCGAAAACCTGATAATGATTCCACCTTCCAGTCTATCTCCGGGAGAGGGTAGTTGTCCTTAGGACATGCTTTATTAATGTCTTTAAAATCAACGCACATCCGCCAATTACCGTCAGCCTTTTTGACTAACACAGGATTAGCAACCCATGTCTGATACCGCACTTCCAGCAGAATGTTTGCTTTGACAAGGTTATCTACTTCTGCGCACAACCAATCACTGCGCTCAAGAGCCATATGCTGCTTCTTTTGTCTAACGGGCATGAGTGATGGATTAACATTCAGTTTATGTTCCGCAATATCTCGCGGAACCCCATTCATGTCTGATTCACGCCACGCGAAAACATCTGCGTTAGCGGATAATATTCCATGCAATTTGGCCTTTGTTTCGGCTGACAAGCCTGCGCCGATTTTAATTCGCTTATCCGGATGTAAGCGGTTTGCTATGACGGTGCTGCTTGCGAGTTGTTCTCCCATGCTAGGAATGTTTACAGGCACGACTGAACCACATAACTCAGTTGTTTGATGTGACGCAATCGTGGCAATTCCACCCACCGTAGGGAACTTGATCAAGCCATGCACTACCGATGGTATAATGTTAAAACGTCGTATGAAATTTCTCCATAGTAGTGCATTGTATCGCGAAGTCGAACGAACCAAATAAAAATCAACTAATTCGTGCCTGACCAACTGCGGGTCCTTATCATCTGTAAGCTCTATGATTAGCTCTATCCGGCCTAACGGCCTTGAGCTTTCTCCACTGAACCCCGATAACGTAATATCAGGCTGGCGTAACTGCGCTTTAACTTCTGCAGGGCGGAAATGATAGCAATGCTCGTACATAATATCGACGCCACTCCCGGTGTCAACATGCATGCGTTTAATCTGTATTCCGCAATTAGGGATGTGACACTTGATGACAATGGGCTCATTAATTGTGTCGATTGACATTACAGGAGGGAAAGCGATTGAGAGAAGTTCCTAATACTGGTGATCATTGTACTTTCTCCGCTGGCTAACTTTCTCTGCGTCAACCATATTAATGGTTAAGTCAGCGTTTTTTGTTTTATCCACTTTTTGCCATGCGAAAGTTTTAGCTTTCGACCCTTCTTCTGCTGCTTTTCCATTATCCTTCTTAGGTGGTTTTAGGTGATCCAACTTACCTGCACGCAATGCTTCAAGCACTAGCTCCATCAAGTTTTTACATCGATTAGTGTCATGACCGTAATCATCATGGAATTCACAATACTTTGTTTTATCCCGCTTACTAAATTCTGTAAGCGGAGTTGGAACCGCAAAGGTCGCGCACACTGGTTCGGTTGCCAAAATTTTCTTTGGTATTTTAGACAAACTTTTCAGCAGCGCATAGTTCTGATTATTAATGCCGCGCTGGTTACTGTTTCGATAATTGCCACTTGATTTTCCTTTATCACTTCTGATAGGACCACTGCTAGGATACCTTCCGCGAGAGTTACTTCCGCGGTTTTGATCGCGCGATCGATCATCATCGTCTTTCCTTTCATTGTGCGAGCTGGCGGTGGGAATATCGTTATCTTCGCCACTCCGCATATAATCATGGCATTCTTTAAGTGCTTCAGCATAAGTTGTTGGCACCGTATGGCGCAAACGCTTGACCAACGTTGGGTGACACTCTGAGTTTATACCATGTATGAGTCCGAAAGTCTGTTGCTCTGGCTTAAGATCTGGTATACGCAGACACTCATTAATATATCTTGTGAAAAATTCACCCAAAGATTCCTTGGATTTCTGCACAATATCATGACATTCGATATGAGTGCGTTTGCATGGCCTCTGATTCTGATATTGCAGCAAGAACTTCGTCCGCAGATCCATGAACCCGGATATGCTACCTGATGGGAGTTTATTAAACCATTCGCGGGCAATGCCCTGCAGCGTCATGGGAAATATCTGACATGCAACCGGATCCACCCAACCTTGGGTGCGCATTGCGCCTTCAAAACGCTGAGGAAGTCATCCGGATCAGTTAAACCATTATAAGTACCTAGTGTGTGGGGTATCTTTGGCGCTGATGGAAACGGATATGCAGTTATATGCGGAGGAAACTTATCAAAAGTAGTTGGTAGCTCAAAAGTTGGTTTAACAGGGTCACCTTTGATCCCTGCAATGAAACGCTTCATCATATCCTGAACAAAATCAGGTTGCGAAAATAAGTGGACCATGTCAGGAGGTGCGGCCTGCATAAATTGGCTTGCGAGATTCGCCTGCCCCTGAATATTTTGCCAAGGTTGCCCCGGCGTTTGCGGATATAACCAAGGCTGAGCGTTGGAAAAGAAGGCAGGCTTACCAGCGCAGAGTATACGGGTAGCTGAAAAGGTGCTGAAACCTGTGGCGCAGATGCCTGCAAGACCTGAGGATATGCCGTTATAAGTCCAACCGTATGCGCAGTGCTTTGCTGTTCTGCGGTTATCGGCATCCAATGAGAATTGGCATCTGGAATGACACCGAACCCCCAACTATTAAGTAATGCTTGTGCATCTGCAGGAGTCAAAAACTGCAAAATTGGACGCGGTGGTTGCCAAGGTTGCAACGGTGTAAACGATGAATTCTGCTGAACACTCTGCGTCTGCAGAGGGATTGAAACCGTGGTACTATAAATAGGTACCTGGCAGCAACATACCACATGCGGGCCTACTGTTTCACCGCTTGTGCCTACCAAGATGACCCTTGGATCCACCGAGGAAAAATCCAGCCGCGTGGTTGTGACTGGCGAGTTTGCTCTTGACGGTGTAACCCCATCTGGATATATCGGCTTATACCTCTGAAAAGGCTCGCCAGATACAGGTGGAGGATATGGCGCGTATCCCACCCCCGTGGTCATAGCTTGCGTTTGCTGATTACCAGACGGTGTATTTTGATTATCTGTTTGAGTACGTTCTGATGAGTCCCCGGAAGTCATGACACTGTAAAAGAAAAAATTCAAAAAAAAAAAAAATTTGTGAACAATAAGCCTTATAATTCAAAACCATTTTTTTTTTAATTATTTAAAAGAAAAAGCAATTAAACAGTCTTGAACTAGTTCGACTCTCAATGAAAGCACCTCTTGATCATGCATATTTTTACCATAGGGTTAATATGCCTGTTCAATACGTAAAGGGGGTTTAAGGATCTTAGAACAAGGCTCTCCGGTCCGACTACCGTGAATAACCCTGGCCGACATGATGATGTCGGCGAGGTGGCCAAGTGATTAAGTCCACCTTCGATAACGGTCGTTGATCGGAAGTCCCCATATAAGGCTGTAGGTGCTAGTCAACAAAGAAATAACCTGTTAACCTTGAGAAGACGAGAGATGATGCTGGTTACGTAAGATGTGTGGTTAAGGATTGTTACGAAACGTGGTTATTCCTTAGAATGATAATTAGGGTTTGTATATATAGGCAAAACCTAATTCTAGAACCATCCGAGATAATGGTAATCCCTTCCATAACCAACTCCCCGAATCACGGATATAATTATGAAAAAGATACTTACTTGAGGACCAAGTAACCGCCGTACCGGGAACAAAGGCATTCGATACGAATCCGCATGCCGCATACCGCATACAAAGTATATGCATACGCATGCGAGCGAGTGCCCGCATACGTAATTGTTGCACATGCGGGTTGCGGTATCATTAAGTATCATCATTCATCATCATCATACGTAAAAAGTAAAGTAAGTTTTTTCAATCAAGAATAGAGATCGAAATAAAGGCTGACTTCGTTCAGCTGCTACGATCTCTATACAAACTGAACTGATGCGCGGTCAGTGGCTAAGGCTCCGTGTGTGTCCTCTAACCGCTATACAATTTTCAGAACCTAACTCGATGTTGTTTGAACGTGGCGACGGTTCAAGCGCAAATAGGTCAGAATTTTCAGCACGTCGTTCCAAGGGCGTAGTGACTTTCGGAAGGCTATAAATCCTAAACCGTATATCGGATTAAGACGAGTCTTAAACGAAAATTCATCTACTCAAACCGAACTATCTGGAAATCAACTTTTCCATAAGCCCAGGAGCCTGATCAGACCCTGAAAAACAGAAAGCAAGTGCTCCGGTGGGTTTCTTGGTGTTTGATGCTCATCACGGTTCTCATCCTTGATGCGTATAAGCCTCAAGTGTACAACTCTTGATGTTTTAGCATCACTTTAACCAAGGTTTAACCATCAACACACAAAGTCAAGACTAAGAAATAAAACACATCTCATGTGAGAGTTTGAGCAAGATGATGAACCAAAGTTACATAAATTTCTTAGTTTCAACACAAGTACAAGTTCTATTAAGCTATAAACTTTGAATCAAACTAAATAAGCAAGACCTTAAGCTATAAAACTTACATCTTAACTAAATATGAAAGACCTTAGACTAAAAAGTCTAGATCTCATGTTCTTGGTGAAACCCTAAGTCATAACACTTAGACTTTCAACTTTTACACAACCATAAGTTACAAAACTTAGATCTTGTAAAGTAAAGTGAACATAAGCTAATGAGCTTTTATTTAGACCAAGTAGAAGACCATAAGTTACACAACTTAGATCAAACAAAAAGATGAAACCCTAAGCTAGAGAGCTTGGATTTCTAACAACACTTATGAGACCTCAAGCTAGTAAGCTTGTATCTTTTGTTTAATGAAAACACAAATCTAAAGTACAACCAATCAAAGAAGGTCATAAGTTAATAAACTTTGATCTTAACTAACTTTTTGTAGAAATCTCAAGCTAGTAAGCTTGTATTTCAAACTTTCTTGAAGATCCATAAAGTAAAGTGTTGGATCTACAAGTTACATGAAGATCATAAACATGGGTTTTGATCTTTTAACATATTTAAAGAGATCTTAAGTTAATAACTTAGATCTAACAAGATTATGAAGATTCAAAGATAAAAAGCTTGAATCCTTCATGTTCTTGAATACTTTTCAAAACAAAGTTTGAATCAACATAAGTTATGAAGATTCAAGTTACAAAACTTGAATCTTTGTTCATGATGATGATGATTTAAGAAGTAAGAAAAGAAAGAAAAAGAAGCCAAGAACTTACAAGTTCTTCAAAGTTTTAGTGTGAGAAACTAGAGAGAGACTTGAGAGAAAATGTGTGTGTGTTTGAATGAGATGAAATGAGAATGAAGTGAGCTTTAAAAAAAATAAATAAAGTGGTGGTGAGGTGGTGATGGTGGCCGACGGTTAAGGGAGCAAGGGGGGACCATTTTGGCCTCATGTAGTGGTGGCATGGTGTGGTCCATGGTGGTGGTACAAAGAAATGTTGGAATGTTGGGTGGCATGCAACATGGTGTAAGTATTTAGTACATAAGCATGCAAGTTACTTGTCTTATATTTTCATGGGCTAGTTATTAATTACATGGGCTAATTAACCCACTAATTAGTCCACTAAGTTGAGTACGTTGGGCCATGGAAGGCCATTAAGGTGTTAAGTCCATTAAGGTAACACTTGAGCATTAGTAACACTTAAGCGTAATTAAGGAACCACCAAGACAAGTAATTGTCATAAATTAATAACAATTATGTTTACGTAGTCATAAAATACCAATTATGACAAAAGTTTAACGTGTACCAAGTATGTAGCTCGTTTTAAACAATAAGTGACACTAACGGTCGTAAATGCATTCAAGGATCATGTTAAGTGATTAAGCACTTAATAACACGTTGTAGATATTTAACGAAAGTAATTAACATAATTAATGATCCCAGAATATAATCTAAATTAGCACGCACAAATACGCAGTTTCGTGAAAGTAATTAATATAATTAAAAGTCAAAAAAGTCGGGTCGTTACACTACTCCTTAATACTTATCATTGCTAACTACTACTCAAAGCCGCCCCTCACTGCTGGTCGCGACATATCACTACTCCTTTCTGCTTGTCATTACTAGTCACTACTTAATGTTACCCATTACTGCTTACCACTACTAAGCACTACTACTAGCACCTCTGCAAATTACTACTAGTTACTATGCATCACCACTCACTACTGAGGATGAATTCCTTGTAACAGCCTGCGCAATACGTAGTAGATTGTAACGGCCCTACTTTTTTCGTTATCTTTTACCGTTAATTATTTAACGCCCGTTAATTGTTTTTCGTGCCACGTCATTTCTATAACCTATATTATTATTTTAGTAGTAATATATTAATTATTATGTGTTAAATGAATATTTGTATTCATATTTTAAATTGTACGTTTCTACGTGTCGTGGATTTCTATCCGGCGAATCTTTTCGGTTTTCAAACCAACGGTCGAGATTTTGGGATTTTTAAGTCCTAATTATTTAAAATATGATATTTTAATGTCATATATTTATATATAGTGTTTATATATATTTTTCGTCGCGTATTTGTTATTTCTAAGGATTTTCAATCGCGTAGTCGTGTTTTCGCATTTCGGGGTTCGTTCGGGCATTGGGGCCACAAGGAATTAGACACTAACAAATTGAGCCATGGGGCCCACCCCATAACCCAACATTCGGCCGAAACCATGGGGAGGGGTATACCCCCATTCACTTTTCATTTTTTTTTCAATTCTCGCTTCACTTTCATTTTATCAAAACCTAGTTCTAATATTTTGCTCTCCCTCCCTTCTTCCTCCCTTGGTGGCTGTCACCCTAGCACACAAACATCATCATCATCTTCATCAAACAAACTTGGATCATCAAATCAATTACATAAACGCGTTCCTCTCATCATTCTCTACGCGTCTACATTAATCTTTTCTCGATTAGGGTATAAACCCTAACCCTAAATTTTTAATTTTTCTTATATTTTACTGATTTTTCATGTTATATTGATATTATGATCATTATATATTATTGTATTGTTGATTGTATGCGTAGAAATGCTCGATTATATATGTTTTCGGTTTGATTGTTTTGGGACAGCAGTTTGTTTGGTCTTTTCTCTAAACATAACTATTATAAAAGTGAAATTAAAGTATTTAGATGATTTCCTCTCATCGAGACATTAATTTTAGACTCCGGATTCATGTTATTTCAATTCATGGAGCTCTAGATATGATTAAAATGGTGTTTAATTGAAATTAAAATGTGAAAATGAATTGATTCCGGTATGGTCCAACTTTGTGACCACTTTTGGAGTTTTTAGGGTGTACTAGTGTGTTAGGATTAATGATTGGATGAACTTTCATGTTCGGGTCATCGAAATCCGAGCCACGGATCACCCGTTATGGCTAAAACATGTTTTTGAACGGATTAAAGCTCCAAGTTGATTAATGGCTGTAGGTCACAACTTGGTGGCTGTTCTTGGGGTGTTCTTGAGCACACTAATGTGTCAGGTGGGTTGATTAGGTGAAGATATATATATAAGACTCGCCGAAAACTGATTCCCGAGGCTCAAGTTATGACCCGATGAACTTTTAATTAAAACTTATGGGTAATAAATAAGACTTATGATATAAATAATGATTTTAATTATTAATAAATTACTTATGATATAAAAAGTAATTATTTCAATTTAAGACTTATGATATACATATTTATTATATCATTTATTAATTAATTATGATTTAATTAAACATTTAATTAAACTTATGATTAATAATACTTTTATTATTAATGAAAAATACTTATGGTAAGTATTAAACTTATGTTATGAGATTATTATAATAAGGCTTATAATAAAGATTAATTAGTTATTTAATTATTATAAGGCTTAGTTATTATTTAATTATAATTTAATTATTAAATACTTATGATTTAATAATTATAATTATAAACTTATGATATGATTAATAATTTATTATTAATTAATAATACTTAGCATATGATTTAAAATTTATTATTAATTAATAATACTTATGTTATGACTAATATTTAATTAATTAATTAAATAATTATAATTTAATGTTGACTATGTTTGACCAAGATTGACTTTTGAGTTGACTTTCGGTTGACTTTGACTTTCAGTTGACTTTTGTTGACTTTCTAATTAAGGAAACTTTCCTAACTTAAAAACTTTTTAAATATAGAAACTTTCTAAAAATAGAAACTTTCCTAAAATAGAAACTTTCCTAAAATAGAATTTTTCCAAAAATGGAAACCTGCTAAAAATAGAAATTTTCTAAAAATAGAAAGTACGTGTTCTTACGCTGTTCTGATCAAACCGAAGCATGTTGAGTGTTGTTCTATATTTACTTGCAACCAGTACAATAGCTATCATACTAAGACTTGACCTAAGTTAGTTATTTATATCGACCTGCTTTGTTTATAGGTCGGCATTGTGATCATTCTTGATCACTTACTTCGTTCCCTGTTCGCATTTTTGTGTGGTTACTTCATTTGCTTTAAGGTGAGTTATAGTCCCGTTTTTCATACTTTTTAAAGTATATTTTTGGGATGTGATTACATGCATTTTGTTTTACGTTTAGACACAAGTGGCAATTAAAGTTAAATTATTCATTATGAGTTGAACAAAAATATTCCCTAGTCTGGTAACTGTAATCACTGGTTTCTACTGGTGAACGCGAATCCTACAGATAGATCTATCGGGTTTGACAACCCCATTTCGAGCTAGTCGCGCTAGCAATTTATAATCGGAATGTTTAATACTTCGTATTTAGTTGAAGATACACTTGTTCAGTGTATATTATTGATTGTGTTTGGCAAGGGTAAATAAAGGGTTAAGTGGTTACTAGGTGGCTCGTTGATAATGGAATAATGTTTTATGTTTTCTAACATTTTAAATCTTGTGGTCTAAAGTTTATACGTTTATTTAAACCTATAATTCACTCAACATTTTTGTTGACAGTTTACTCGCATGTTTTCACAGGTACTTGAGTTTGTTTGATGCTTCCGCTGTGTTAGAAGAGTCTGCATGCATTTGGGCAGATTTTGTTAAACGATTTATGAAACATTAAACTTGCATTCTCTTTTTGAATTATTAAACTTGTGGGTGTTTGGTTGACAACGTTTTATGTCAACTTTGGTTATTAATATGTTGGGTTGTTTAAGCTATATATTTTGGTAAGTTTCCTTTTTGGGAAACTTTTGAAATAAAAGAATGCAACGTTGTTTATTAAATTCATTTAAGTTCGATTAAGCTGTGGGACCAAGTATCACAGTTGGTATCAGAGCTCTGGTTGTAGGGAACTAAGTGGTCTTAATGTGGTCAACCCGTGGTTTTTAGGGTGCATTAGAGTCTAGTCTACAGCCCGACCTTCCTTGTTATAGCATTATTATGCATTTCATTTCGTATGAGGAATAATTATAAGTTATTGCTTTTGTTATTTCTATTTTGT
Source organism: Rutidosis leptorrhynchoides (assembly GCF_046630445.1). Taxonomy (NCBI): domain Eukaryota; kingdom Viridiplantae; phylum Streptophyta; class Magnoliopsida; order Asterales; family Asteraceae; genus Rutidosis; species Rutidosis leptorrhynchoides. Next base: position 59,632,418 of record NC_092343.1, read on the forward strand.
ATGTGATTTGTGGTTTTACTGTTTGCAGATGTCGGCTTCAAGCAACAATTCTGTTCCTGCCCCTGTTTCCCCGTCTGCTGCTAGACGTCGTGCACGTCAGCTTTTGATCGATGATTCGGTTAACTATTACATGGCTACCATCACTCATATGATCAGGACATATACGAATGAGACTCGTATTGATGTTCTTAGCGACTGTATGCATGTCTTGGAGCATAACGAGGTGATGGATGAGATTAGAGCTACTATGGATTCGTTCGTTAGCTTCAAGAATAGGATCGAGTTCGAGACTAGGAAGCGTAACTGTGAGGTGGATACTAAGTTCGAGGCTCTTGAGAGCGTGGTTCGTGGTTTGAAGACAGAGTTGGAGGATGTCAAAGGAAAGTTGAGGAAGTATGAGACTCCTGACGAGCCTCATATCGGCCCAGCTTATCACACCCGCTCCAAGTAGATGTGATGTGATGATTCATGATTGATTATTTATTTCATAAGACTTAATGTCCTTTTATACATTCATTTTGGGGTGATGTACGGTGTTTTGCCGATGATTTTATTAATTATTTTGTTATGGGATATTTTTTTCATTTATGTATGGATGGTTATTTCTTTTATAACATCTGGTTATCATTATCATTTTATTTCGGATGTTGTGACTCTTAGCATGTTATATTATGCGTAATATAGTTCATGTATGTTAGGTGCTATGTATGTTGTATGATTTCTATCATAAAGTATGTATGCATGTGGTGGCTATTTCTATAACTATCATAACTGTCATGTTATTACTCATAGTCTTTATTGACTATTATTTTAATGGTTAATCTTTCGTGTTCGATCTATTCCTTTATAACACTGGTATTATTCTTAGTACTAACGGTTGTGTTATTCTGTTTTGAAGATCATGCCTCTCCGTGAGTCCAACGAAGCTCGCATGCAATGTCTGATTTCTGAAGGGATTGCGGCTGCTATGGCAGCTAATGCTAATGCAAATGCGAATACCAATAATAACCAGGTGGGATGCTCCCACAAGACTTTTATGGTAAGTCATCCGCAAGAATTTAGTGGCACTGAAGGATCCATTGGACTTACTCGTTGGTTTAAGAAGATTGAGTCTATTTTTAGGGTTAGCCGAGTCCGAGAGGAGGATAAGGTTAGTTTCGCAAGCTGCACTCTTAAAGACAGTGCATTAACTTGGTGGAACAATCTGGTTAATAGTTTGGGTAATGATGTGGCGTATGGTTTGACTTGGAACAATTTTAAAGAAATAATGATCACCCGTTATCGTCCCCGGGGTGAACTTAAGACGTTAGAGGCTGAGCTTAAGAACTTGAAGATGAAGGGCACCGAATTAAATGCCTATGAACAAAGGTTCTTTGAATTGACATTTCTGTGTCCCAATACTTATGCTAATGAGAACCTTAAGATTGAAGCTTATATTGATGGGTTATCTGAGCGGATTGAGCATGGGGTGGAGTCTAGTGAGCCCCAGACTATTGAAGCTGCTATGTCTATGGCGCATAAGCTTAATGATAAGATTTTGAGGAGAAGTAAGGCAGCTGTGACTGATGCCAGTGAGGAGGTTGTTAAGAAGGCTGATAATGGAAAAAGGAAGTGGGATAACAACCATAACCAGAACCAAAATTAGCAGAAGAAACAAGATACTTCTGGTTCTAATAACCATAATCAGCGTGTTTGTCCTTGATGTTATAAGGCTCATGATGGTTATTGTACGGTTACTTGTAAGAGGTGTTCCAAGCAAGGACACATTGCTAAAGATTGTACGGTGCTTATGCCAGGTACTGCTACTCCTGCTGCAGGTGGTGGTAATAATACTGGTAATAATGGTGGTAATGGTAATGGGAAGCTGAGAAATGGTGGTAATCAGAGAGTTTGTTATGAATGTGGTAAGCCGGGGCATTTCCGTGATGCCTGCCCTAACAAGAAGACTACTGAGAATGCACGTGGAAGGGCATTCAACATTAATTCCAGGGATGCTGAGGAAGATCCAAAACTTGTTACGGGTATGTTCTCGATCAACGATTTATCAGTTTATGTACTATTTGATTCGGGGGCTGATTTGAGTTTTGTGTCGAGTAAATTTAGTCCAAAAATTAAAACACCGTTAACTCATCTAGAGAGAACTTATGTTATAGAGATAGCTAATGGTAAAGTGATTACTGCTAAGACTGTGTATCGTAAATGTAACATTAATCTGGCTGGTAGAGATTTCGAGGTAGATTTAATACCGATTGACCTAGGCAGTTTGGATGTTGTTATTGGTATGGATTGGTTGTCTATGAATCGTGCTAAGATTGTGTGTTACGAGAAAACTGTCCGTGTTACTAATGTAGTTGGAGAGCCGCTGATGGTTTTTGGGGATAAAAAATGCAGATAGTTAAATCTTATTAGCTGTTTGAAAGTTCATAAACATCTTCGCAAAGGCTGTCATGCTATTCTAGACCATGTTGTTGATTATGATAGAGAAGAGAAGAGCGTTGTGATGTTCATATTATTAGAGATTTTCCCGAGGTATTTCCCGAAGATTTACCTGGCCTTCAGCCGCAACGCGCGGTAGAATTTCAAACCGATCTTGTTCCCGGTGCTGCTCCTGTAGCACGTGCTCCTTATGTACTTGCGCCTTCCGAACTTCAAGAATTGTCAAGTCAACTTCGTGAGTTGTTAGACAAAGGTTTTATTCGTCCTAGTTCATCCCCTTGAGGAGCTCCTGTTCTATTTGTTAAGAAGAAAGATGGTTCGTTTCGTTTGTGTATTGATTATCGTGAATTGAACAAGCTTACTGTTAAAAACCGTTACCCCCTCCCAAGAATTGATGATCTGTTCGATCAACTTTAAGGTTCGTCTCTTTATTCTAAAATCGATCTTCGTTCCGGTTATCATCAACTGCGTGTTAAAGAATCTGATGTTCCGAAAACCGCTTTTCGCACCCGCTATGGTCACTACGAATTCCTTGTTATGCCATTCGGATTGACAAATGCACCTGCTCTGTTCTTGGACCTCATGAACCGTGTGTGTATACCCTATCTGGACAAATTCGTTATTGTTTTCATCGACGACATCCTTATTTATTCCAAAAGTGATGAAGAGCACGAAGAACATTTGAAGTTGGTGCTTGATTTGTTGAGGAAAGAAGAGTTGTACGCTAAGTTCTCTAAGTGTGCTTTCTGGTTAAGAGAAGTTCAATTCCTTGGACATGTTGTTAGTAAATAGGGAATACAGGTTGATCCTGCCAAGATTGATGCAATTGAGAAGTGGGAAATTCCGAAGACTCCTACTCAGGTTCGTCAGTTTCTAGGGTTGGCAGGTTATTATAGAAGGTTCATTCAAGATTTCTCTCGTATAGCAAAACCTCTGACTGCTTTAACGCACAAGGGGAAGAAGTATGAGTGGAAGGATGAACAAGAGACTGCTTTTCAAACTCTGAAGAAGAAGTTGACTACCGCTCCGATATTGTCACTGCCTGAGGGTAATGATGATTTTGTTGTTTATTGTGATGCTTCGCGTCAGGGCTTTGGTTGTGTTTTGATGCAACGAAAGAAAGTTATTGCATACGCGTCACGTCAGTTGAAGATTCACGAGCAGAATTATACAACCCATGATTTAGAGTTGGGAGCTGTTGTGTTTGCGCTTAAGATTTGGAGACATTATCTTTATGGGGTCAAGAGTACGGTGTACACTGATCACAAAAGTCTTCAACATAACCTTGACCAAAAACAGATGAATACGAGGCAACGAAGATGGGTTGAGAAGTTGAATGATTATGATTGCGAACTTTTATATCATCCGAGGAAGGCCAATGTTGTGGCCGATGCATTAAGTCGTAAAGAGAGGGCTGAACCTCGCAAGTTTAGAGCTTTGAATATGACGATTCGAACAAACCTCGCTAGGCAGATTCTTGAGGCACAACAAGAAGCCTTAAAGGAGGAGAATTTTATGAACAAGAAAGTCAGAGGCATGGCTAAGAAGTTTGAGGTACGAGCAGATGGTACTAGATATTTTGCAGGATGTCTTTGGGTTCCGAAGTACGGTGATCTACGACAACTTGTTTTGGATGAGGCTCATAAGTCTAGGTACTCTATTCATCCTGGTTCAGGAAAGATGTATCATGATCTTAAGGAGCTGTATTGGTGGCCTAATTTGAAGGCTGATGTGGCTACTTATGTGGCTAAGTGTTTAACCTGTGCTAAGGTTAAAGCCGAACATCAAAAACCGTCTGGACTGTTGGTGCAACCTGAGATTCCCGAGTGGAAGTGGGAAGGTATTACAATGGATTTTATTACGAAGTTATCGAGAGTTGTGGGTGGCTATGATACCATTTGGGTGATTGTAGATCGACTCACTAAGTCAGCTCATTTCTTGCCGATTAAGGAAACAGATTCGATGGAGAAGCTTACTCATTTGTATTTGGAGGAGATTGTTTCTAGACATGGTGTTCCTGTATCAATCATTTCAGACCGAGACAGTCGATTTATATCGAGGTTTTGGCGATCCTTACAGGAAGCTTTGGGAATTAAATTGGATATGAGCACCGCTTATCATCCGCAGACGGATGGTCAGAGTGAAATGACCATTCAAATGTTAGAAGACATGTTACGAGCGTGTGTCATTGATTTTGGTAATGGGTGGGATAGATATTTGCCACTAGCTGAATTTTCTTATAATAACAGCCATCATGCAAGTATTAAAGCAGAACCGTTTGAGGCTCTGTATGGTAGAAAGTGTAGGTCTCATGTTTGTTGGAATGAGGTTGGGGATGCTCAACTCACAGGTCCAGAAATTATTCATGAGACTACTGAGAAGATAGTACAGATTAAGGAAAGATTGAGAACCGCCAGAAGTCGGCAAAAGAGCTAAGCCAATAAGAGGAGGAACGATATTGAATTTCAGGTCGGTGACCGTGTTATATTGAAGGTATCACCTTGGAAGGATGTGATACATTTTGGTAAAAGGGGAAAGTTGAGTCCTCGTTTTGTTGGACCATTTTAGATTATAGAGAGAGTTGCACCCGTGGCTTATCGTTTGAAATTGCCACAAGAACTCAGTGCTGTTCATGACGTTTTTCATGTATCGAATTTAAAGAAGTGTTTGGCCAAGGCAGATGAAACTCTTCCTCTGGAGGAACTTCATGTTGATAAGAAACTTCATTTTATTGAGGAACCTGTTGAAATTATGGATCGAGAGGTTAAGACTCTCAAGCATAGTAGAATTCCTATCGTCCGAGTGAGATGGAACGCCAGACGCGGTCCTGAGTTCACTTGGGAGCGTGAATATCAGATGAAGCAGAAGTACCCGCATTTATTCCTAGATGACGAGTCAACCCCTGCACCTGCTTAAATTTCGGGACGAAATTTCCGTAACGGGAAGGTACTGTAACGACCCTACTTTTTCCGTTATCTTTTACCGTTAATTTTTTAACGCCCGTTAATTGTTTTTCATGCCACGTCATTTCTATGACCTATATTATTATTTTAGTAGTAATATATTAATTATTATGTGTTAAATGAATATTTATATTCATATTTTAAATTGTACGTTTCTACGTATCGTGGATTTCTATCCGGCGAATCTTTTCGATTTTCAAACCAACGGAGTAGCTTTTGGGATTTTTAAGTCCTAATTATTTCAAATATGATATTTTAATGTCATATATTTATATATAGTGTTTATATATATTTTTTGTCGCGTATTTGTTATTTCTCCGGATTTTCAATCGCGTAGTCGTGTTTTCGCGTTTCGGGTTTCGTTCGGGCATTCGGGCCACAAGGAATTAGACACTAAACAAATTGGGCCATGGGGCCTACCCCATACCCCACCATTCGGCCGAAACCATGGGGAGGGGTATACCCCCATTCACTTTTCATTTTTTTTTTCAATTCTCACTTCACTTTCATTTTATCAAAACCTAGTTCTAATATTTTGCTCTCCCTCCCTTCTTCCTCCCTTGGTGGCTGTCGCCCTAGCACACAAACATTATCATCAACTTCATCAAACAAGCTTGGATCATCAAATCAATTACATAAACGCGTTCCTCTCATCATTCTCTACGCGTCTACATTAATCTTTTCTCGATTAGGGTATAAACCCTAACCCTAATTTTTAATTTTTCTTATATTTTACTTATTTTGCATGTTATATTGATAGTATGATGATTATATGTTATTGTATTATTGATTGTATGCGTAGAAATGCTCGATTATATATGTTTTCGGTTTGATTGTTTTGGGACAGCGGTTTGTTTGGTATTTTCTGTAAACATAACTGTTATAAAAGTGAAATTAAAGTGTTTATATGAGTTCCTCTCATCGAGATATTAATTTTAGACTCCGGATTCATGTTATTTCGATTCCCGGAGCTCTAGATATGATTAAAATGGTGTTTAATTGGAATTAAAATGTGAAAACGAATTGATTCAGGTATGATCCGACTTTGTGACCACTTTTGGAGTCTTTAGGGTGTACTAGTGTGTTAGGATTGATGATTGGATGAACTTTCATGTTCGGGTCATCGAAATCCGAGCCACGGATCACCCGTTATGGCTAAAACATGTTTTTGAACGGATAAAAGCTCCAAGTTGATTAATGGCTGTAGGTCACGACTTGGTGGCTGTTCTTGGGGTGTTCTTGAGCACACTAATGTATCGGGTGGGTTGGTTAGATGAAGATATATATAAGACTCTCCGAAAACTTGTAATGCCCCATACAAAACCATCGTGTACGAATCATCAACAACAGGATCATTACAAGGTCAAATACTATATGCTGTTTCAAAATACGTTTGCATTCATGAATAAAGGTGACATTTTAACAAACGTCAAATGTTTAACAACCAAAGTATGCTTCTACGAATAGCAAGCAATAATAGTACGTGACCCATAGGTCGTTACAAATACATCGTTTCAAAAGTAATATAGTTTGAATGCAAAATAAATGTTTCATGCGGTGACATCTCTAATAAGCGCAGCGGGTGTCTACAAAGCATGACTAGTATAGCGGAAGCAAGCAAACCTTAAGCACCTGAGAAAAACATGCTTAAAAACGTCAACACAAAGGTTTGTGAGCTATAGTTTAAGTATAACAGTAATGTAAGGTAGGCCAAGAGATTTCAGTGCTTCAACAGCGTTTCAAAAAGTATGAAAAGTATATGTATAACCGTGGGCACTTGGTAACTAACTTAACGTAAATAACACCCCCTAAAAGTACACTTGGCGAGTGCGTAAGTTTACGAAGTATTAAACACCCGTTAAATGCTAGCGCTATTAGCCCGATTGGGGATGTCAAACCCTATGGATCCATATCTATGATTCGCATTCACCGGTTCAAAGACCAATGACTAAACATTACTGAGCTAAGGGGAAAGTTTATGCCGTTGTATAACCCACACATATATAAAGTTTAAGTACTCGTGCCTAGTATTTAAAATGTAAAATACGCATGTATTCTCAGTTCCCAAAATAGTTAAAGTAAAAAGGGATGCTATAACTCACAGAGGAAAGTAGTAAAAGTCGATACGCGGGAATAGTAAGCAAGTAGTTTGGTCCGGAAGGTCCTCAACCTAAGTCAAAAGTTACAAAGTCAGTAAATCGTTCCCAAAGGTTTAAATGTATGTAAATTAGGTCTTAAGTACCATCATCATTCATCATTAAACAAAAAGTGTAAAGTAAGTTTTAAGTCAAGACTAGGGTTTGAAATAAAGGCTGACTTCGTTCAGTCGCCACGACCTCTATACAAACTGAAATGAGGTGAGACTAGTGGCCATGGCTCCATATATGAGTCCCCTAGGTACTGACCAATTTCCAGAACCAAATACATCTTCGTTTGACCGTGGTGACGGTTTAATTGCGAGTAGGTCAGAAATTTCAGCACAACGTTAATAGGGTGTAGTGACTTTCGGGAGGCCATAGATCCTAAACTATAACTCGGATTAAGACGAGGTCTAAACGGAAAATCATCTAATCGAACCGAACTAATTGAAAATAAACTTTCTAGTAGCCCAGGTTGTAGTGACCCGATTTTTCCATGTTTATATATATTAAATGAAATTGTTATTTACTTGATTAAGTGTTTCCAACATGTTAAGCAATCAAACTTGTTAAGACTTGATTAATTTAAATAGGTTTCATATAGACAATTGACCACCCAAGTTGACCGGTGATTCACGAACGTTAAAACTTGTAAAAAACTATATGATGACATATATATGAGTATATATATAGTTAACATGATATTATGATAAGTAAGTATCTCATTAGGTATTTTAACAATGAGTTATATACATAAAATTGAGTTTATTGAATTAAGAAACTCGAAACGATATATATAACGATTATCGTTATAACAACGTCTTACTAAATACATATGAATCATATTAAGATATTGATACACTATGTTTAATCATGATAAATGATAAGTAAACATGTCATTAAGTGTATTAATAATGAACTACATATGTAAAAAAAAGACTACTAACTTAATGATTTTGAAACGAGACATATATGTAACGATTATCGTTGTAACAACATTTAACTGTATATATATCATAATAATATATATTATATATCATAATAATATATATTATATATCATAATATCATGATAATGTAATAATTTAACACCTCTTTAGATATAATAAACAATGGGTTAACAAAATTTAACAAGACCGTTAACCTAAAGGTTTCAAAACAACATATACATGTAACGACTAACGATGACTTAACGACTCAGTTAAAATGTATTTACATGTAGTGCTTTAATATGGTTTTATACACTTTTGAAAGACTTCAAGACACTTATCAAAATACTTCTACTTAACAAAAATTCTTACAATTACATCCTCGTTCAGTTTCATCAACAATTCTACTCGTATGCACCCGTATTCGTACTCGTACAATACACAGCTTTTAGATGTATGTACTATTGGTATATACACTCTAATGATCAGCTCTTAGCAGCCAATGTGAGTCACCTAACACATGTAGGAACCATCATTTGGCAACTAGCATGAAATATCTCATAAAATTACAAAAATATTAGTAATCATTCATGACTTATTTACATGTAAACAAAATTACACATCCTTTATATCTAATCCATATACCAACGACCAAAAACACCTACAAACACTTTCATTCTTCAATTTTATTCATCAAATTGATCTCTCTCAAGTTCTATCTTAAAGTTCTAAGTGTTCTTCATAAATTCTATAAGTTCTAGTTTCATAAAATCAAGAATACTTCCAAGTTTGCTAGCTTACTTCCAATCTTGTAAAGTGATCATCCAACCTCAAGAAATCTTTCTTATTTACAGTAAGATATCTTTCTAATACAAGGTAATACTCATATTCAAACTTTGATTCAATTTATATAACTATAACATCTTATTTCGAGTGGAAATCTTACTTGAACTTGTTTTCGTGTCATGATTCTGCTTCAAGAACTTTCAAGCCATCCAAGGATCCTTTGAAGCTAGATCTATTTTTCTCATTTACAGTAGGTTTATCCACAAAACCTGAGGTATTAATGATGTTCATAACATCATTCGATTCATATATATAAAACTACCTTATTCGAAGGTTTAAACTTGAAATCACTAGAACATAGTTTAGTTAATTTTAAACTTGTTCGCAAACAAAAGTTAATCCTTCTAACTTGACTTTTAAAATCAACTAAACACATGTTCTATATCTATATGATATGCTAACTTAATGATTTAAAACCTGGGAACACGAAAAATACCGTAAAACCGGACATACGCCGTCGTAGTAACACCGCGGGCTGTTTTGGGTTTGATAATTAAAAACTATTATAAACTTTGATTTAAAAGTTGTTCTTCTGGGAAAATGATTTTTCTTATGAACATGAAACTATATCCAAAAATCATGATTAAACTAAAAGTGGAAGTATGTTTTCCAAAATGGTCATCTAGACGTCGTTCTTTCGACTGAAATGACTACCTTTACAAAAATGACTTGTAACCTGTATTTCTGACTATAAATTTATACTTTTTCTGTATAGATTCATAAACTTAAGTTCAATATGAAACCATAGCAATTGGATTCACTCAAAACGGATTTAAAACGAAGAAGTTATGGGTAAAACAAGATTGGATATTTTTACTTGTTGTAGCTACGTGAAAATTGGTAACAAATCTATATTAATCATATCCTAGATAACTTATATTGTATAATACATATATTCTAATATATTATGTAATCTTGGGATACCATAGACACGTATGCAAATGTTTTGACATATCATATCGACCCATCTATATATATTATTTGGAACAACTATAGACACTCTATATGCAGTAATGTTGGAGTTAGCTATACAGGGTTGAGGTTGATTCTAAAAATATATATACTTTGAGTTGTGATCTAGCCTGAGACGTGTATACACTGGGTCGTGGATTGGGTCAAGATAATATATATCAATTTATTTCTGAACATCTAACTATGGACAACTAGTTGTAGGTTACTAACGAGGACAGCTGACTTAATAAACTTAAAACATTAAAACGTATTAGAATTGTTGTAAATATATTTTGAACATACTTTGATATATATGTACATATTTGTTATAGGTTCGTGAATTGACCAGTGGCCAAGTCTTACTTCCCGACGAAGTAAAAATCTGTGAAAGTGAGTTATAGTCCCACTTTTAAAATCTAATATTTTTGGGATGAGAATACATGCAGCTTTATAAATGTTTTATAAAATAGACATAAGTACATGAAACTACTTTCTATGGTTGAACGATCGAAGCCGAATATGCCACTTTTACTTGGTAACCTAAGAATTAGTAAACCAGTCTACTAATTGACGCGAATTCTAAAGATAGATCTATTGGGCCCAACAAACTCCATCCGTTATAGCGGATGCTTTAGTACTTCGAGTTTTTATATCATATCCGATGGATGTCCCGGAATGATGGGGATATTCTTATATACATCTTGTTAATGTCGGTTACCAGGTGTTCACCGTATGAATGATTTTTATCTCTATGTATGGGATGTATTGAAATATGAAATCTTGTGGTCTATTATTATGATTTGATAATATATAGGTTAAACCTATAACTCATCAACATTTTTGTTGACGTTTTAAGCATGTTTATTCTTAGGTAATTATTAAGAGCTTCCGCTATTTCATACTAAAATAAGGACAAGATTTGGAGTCCATGCTTGTATGATATTATGTAAAACTGCATTCAAGAAACTTATTTTTGATGTAATATATTCATATTGTAAACCATTATGTAATGGTCGTGTGTAAACGGTATATTTTAGATTATCATTATTTGATAATCTACGTAATGCTTTTTAAACCTTTATCGATAAAATAAAGGTTATGGTTGTTTTAAAAATGAATGCTGTCTTTGAAAAATGTCTCATATAGAGGTCAAAACCTCGCGACGAAATTAATTAATATGGAACGTTTATAATCAATATGAACGGGACATTTCAGTTGGTATCCGAGCGTTGGTCTTAGAGAACCAGAAATTTGTATTAGTGTGTCTTATCGAATTTGTTAGGATACATTAGTGAGTCTGGTCTTCGACCGTGTTTTCTTTAAAAACGATTGCTTAACACTTTTGTTGGAAACTATATATTATTAACATGTAAATATTATGTGATATATTAACCTCTTAATGTGTTTGATATTGTGTGATAGATGTCTACCACTAGTATAAATCCCATCAATTCACCTAATAATAATGAAGAGTCGAATATATTTTGGGAAGATTCACAATTTCCCGAAGAGGAACCGGAAGAAGAGGAACCGGAAGAGGAAGAACCGGAAGAGGAGGAACCGGAAGAGGAGGAACCGGAAGAGGAGGAACCGGAAGAAGAAGAGGTCCCGGAGGAAGAAATATTGATACCTATAGTAAATCGATTAAGTAAAAGAAAATCCTCAACCAACGGACCAAAGTTAATAATGGTCAATGGTGTTTCTGCCGAGGAAGCAAAATATTGGGAAGATTATCAATTTTCCGATGAATCAGATCCCGATGAGGATTCCGATGATGTTATAGAAATTACCTCGACCCAATTTAATAAAGCGAAAGAAAATAATAAGGGAAAAGGTATAAAAATAGAGAAACCCGATTCCAACCCCGATGAACTTTATATGTATCGGCAATATCCGTATTTCCTAAAATGTAACAATGACCCGAGAACCTCTAAACCACCAGGTTTTTCTAAACCATTGTGGAAAACGACGGCTCGTATTAGAGGAACACCATATATTCCTAGAAAATTAGGAAAATGAACCAAGTCCGAAGAAGAAGAAACCAGTGATTCAGATTAGAGGGTTGTAATCATGTTGTGTATTATATGTATTGTAGTGTGCTTGTACTTTTATATTCTATGTAAAACTTGCTTGTATTGTTTGTTAATTATCTTTTACGAATCTAATCCTTGTCTATTTTACAGTATAAAAACAAAATGGACGTTAAGGGTAGACAACCGAATATTTTAGAAGACCTACCAGAGGATATGATTGAGGAAATCTTGTCTAGAGTCGGTCAGAATTCATCAGCACATTTAGTTATGGCGAAATTAACTTGTCAAACATTTGAAAGGCTTTCCAGAAATGCCTTAGTTTATAAAAGGCTTTCCTTTGAAAGATGGGGTATATCACATTGGGGAGACTTTAAGTTACGCCAAGTTTTCTTTAAGGAATTTAGTGCGGGAAACCCAGATGCAATTTTACGCTACGGGTTAAGAACCTATTTTGACTCAACGTATCGCAACATAGGATTTCGTGAATTAGAAAGAGCTTCTAACATGCAACATAAAGAATCATGTTATGTTTATGGGTTAGTGATGTTCGCTTCTTACCAAAGTGAGAAAAAGAACATCGGATTGCAGCTTTTAAATAAAACCTTCCCACAAGTGACGGATTCAGTAGTTGGGGTGAGAAATAAGGTTTTTAGATTATTACGGGGCTGTTGGACATTACGAAACCCTCGTCCTTTTGACGACATTACAACATGCTGCCTAGCCAATGGTCATAACGGTTATTTTCCACAAGATCAAGGATGGGAAGTCATCTTAGTAAAACCTGAATGCATGACTTGTTTCTGGACTTATGAATTACGTGTCTTTATTTCTTTTGCTGAACAACTTGCGTATTAACTAGGATTGTCATCAAAACTGCTTTGTATCAATGTTATTGTGTGCTATATTTTATGCTATATAGCGGTATTGTAAGTTTGTAAAATACTGTGTAATAGTTTGAACGCAAAATATTATTATAATCAGTTTTTCATATAGAATTGTAGTGGTTGAATTGTATAGTAGCTACTAAGTATGAACTTAACGGGTAGGTACTACCCGAATGGAAGAAAAAAAAAACTATAAAACGCTAATATGAAGAAAAAGATTTTATAAATAAGTTCATATTATGCTATGAAATACTATTGACTACTCTTAAATTCTATATGATTAACTCAATTCTTTTGGCTATTTTGAAGGAAATGGCACCGGCGACTCGTCAGAACTTGAAAATGAGTGAGGAAGACTTCCATGTTTTCCTTGCTGCGAACATAGCTGCAGTGCAGGCTGCAATGCAAAATAACAATAACTCTGGATCTAGCAGTGGAACTAATTCCGCAAGAATCGTGTAGGATGCTCCTACAAAGAATTCACTGCCTACAAACCTTTGGAATTTGATGGAACCGAAGGACCAATTGGATTGAAACGGTGGACCGAGAAGGTTGAATCGGTGTTTGCCATAAGTAAGTGTACTGAAGAGGACAAAGTTAAGTACGCTACGCATACCTTCACAGGTACGGCGTTAACGTGGTGGAATACGTATCTCGAGCAGGTAGGACAAGATGCTGCTTACGCACTACCATGGTCAGCATTTAAGCAATTGATGAACGAGCAGTATCGTCCCAGGAACGAGGTCAAGAAGCTCAAGGTAGAGCTTAGAGGATTACGAACGCAAGGTTTCGATATCACCACGTCCGAACGACGATTCACATAATTATGCCTATTATGTCCCAGAACGTTTGAAGACGAAGAAGAGAAGATCGACGCATTTGTAAAAGGGTTACCGGAAAGAATTCAAGAAGATGTGAGTTCACACGAGCCCGCCTCCATACAAAAGGCGAGTCGAATGACTCACAAATTAGTGAACCAGATCGAAGGAAGGATTAAAGAGCAGGCGACCGAAGAGGCTAACATGAAACAAGTCAAGAGAAAGTGGGAAGAAACCAATGACAAGAGTCACCAATACAACAACAACAACAACAATTACAACCAAAATCGCAACAACTATCCCAATAACCGTAACATCAATCGCAACAACAACTTCAACAAACATCCCAACAACAACTACAATAAACGGCCCAACAACAATAAAAACAACAATAACAACAGCAATAATAACAATCCCAACAACAATCTCAATAACAACAATGACAACAAAAACCAAAAACAGCCATGCCAAAGATGTGAAGAGCATCACCTGGGGTTTTGCACGACATTTTGCAACAGGTGTAAAAGAAATGGTCATAGCGCGAAGAAGTGCGAAATCTACGGACCAATGCATAACAGAACTAAAGGAACAAATAATGTCGGAACAAATAATACTGCCATTGTTTGTTTTGGATGTGGAAAACCGGGCCACTTTAGTAGAAATTACCCGAATTAGGGGAATACTAATGGGCAGAGCCACGGAAGAGTTTTCAATATTAATACGGCAGAAGTGCAGGAAGACCCGGAGCTTGTTACAGGTACGTTTCTCATTGACAATAAATTTGCTTATGTTTTATTTGATTCGGGTACAGATAGAAGCTATATGAGTAGAGATTTTTGTGCTAAACTAAGTTGTTCACCGACACCCTTGGATAATATATTTTTACTCGAACTAGCAAACGGTAAATTAATTACAGCAGATAATATATGTCGGAATCGAGAAATTAAACTGGTTAGCGAAACATTTAAGATTGACTTGATACCAGTAGAGTTAGGGAGTTTTGATGTGATAATCGGTATGGACTGGTTGAAAGAAGTAAAAGCAGAGATCATTTGTTACAAAAATGCAATTCGCATTATACGAGAAAAAGGAAAACCCTTAATGGTGTACGGAGAAAAGAGCAACGCGAAGTTAAATCTTATTAGTAACCTGAAGGCACAAAAACTAATAAGAAAAGGTTGCTATGCTGTGCTAGCACACGTCGAGAAAGTCAATTTCGAAGAAAAGAACATCAATGATGTTCCAGTCGCAAAAGAATTTCCCGATGTATTTCCGAAAGAATTACCAGGACTACCTCCACACCGATCCGTTGAATTTCAAATAGACCTTTTACCGGGAGATGCACCAATAGCTCGTGCTCCATACAGACTCGCACCTAGCGAAATGAAGGAACTTCAGAGCCAATTACAAGAACTTTTAGAGCGTGGTTTCATTCGACCAAGCACATCACCGTGGGGAGCTCCTGTTTTGTTTGTCAAGAAGAAGGATGGTGCATTTAGGTTGTGTATCGACTACTGAGAGTTGAACAAACTTACCATCAAGAACCGCTACCCACTATCGAGAATCGACGACTTATTTGATCAACTACAAGGCTCGTCGGTTTATTCGAAGATTGATTTACGTTCTGGGTATCATCAAATGCGGGTGAAGGAGGATGATATTCCAAAGACTGCTTTTAGGACGCGTTATGGTCATTACGAGTTTATGGTTATGCCGTTTGGATTGACGAACGCACCAGCTGTGTTCATGGACCTCATGAATCAAGTGTGTGGACCATACCTTGACAAGTTTGTCATTGTTTTTATCGATGACATACTTATTTACTCAAAGAATGATCAAGAGCTCGAAGAACATTTGAGAAAAGTGCTAGAGTTGTTGAGGAAAGAAAAACTGTACGCTAAGTTTTCAAAGTGTGCATTTTGGTTGGAAGAAGTTCAATTCCTCGGTCACATAGTGAATAAAGAAGGTATTCAAGTGGATCCGACAAAGATTGAAACAGTTGAAAAGTGGGAAACCCCGAAAACTCCGAAGCATATACGCCAATTTTTAGGACTAGCTGGTTAATACAGAAGGTTCATCCAAGATTTTTCCAGAATAGCAAAACCCTTGACTGCATTAACGCATAAAGGGAGGGAATTTGAATGGAAGGATAAACAAGAGAAAGCGTTTAAATTGTTAAAGAAAAAGTTAACTACAGCACCTATATTGTCATTACCTGAAGGGAATGATGATTTTGTGATATATTGTGACACTTTAAAGCAAGGTCTCGGTTGTGTATTAATGCAACGAACGAAGGTAATTGCTTATGTGTCTAGACAATTGAAGATTCACGACCAGAATTATACGACGCATGATTTGGAATTAGGCGCGGTTGTTTTTGCATTAAAGACTTGGAGGCACTACTTATATGGGGTCAAAAGTATTATATATACCGACCACAAAAGTCTTCAACATATATTTAATCAGAAACAACTGAACATGAGGCAGCGCAGGTGGATTGAATTGTTGAATGATTACGACTTTGAGATTCGTTACCACCCGGGGAAGGCGAATGTGGTAGCCGACGCTTTGAGTAGAAAGGACAGAGAACCCATTCGAGTAAAAGCTATAAATATAATGATTCACAATAACCTTACTACTCAAATAAAGGAGGCGCAACAAGGAGTTTTAAAAGAGGAAAATTTAAAGGATGAAATACCCAAAGGATCGAAGAAGCATCTTAATATTCGGGAAGATGGAACCCGATATAGGGATGATAGAATTTGGGTACCAAAGTTTGGAGATATGAGAGAAATGGTACTTAAGGAAGCACATAAAACCAGATACTCAATACATCCCGGAGCAGGAAAAATGTACAAAGATCTCAAGAAGCACTTTTGGTGGCCGGGTATGAAAGCCGATATTGCTAAATATGTAGGAGAATGTTTGACGTGTTCAAAGGTCAAAGCTGAACATTAGAAACCATCAGGTCTACTCCAACAACCTGAAATCCCAGAATGGAAATAGAAAAACATTCCCATGGATTTCATTACTAAATTGCTAAGGACTGCAAGTGGTTATGATACTATTTGGGTAATAGTCGATCGTCTCACCAAGTCAGCACACTTCCTGCCAATGAGAGAAGATGACAAAATGGAGAAGTTAGTACGTCTATACTTGAAGGAATTTGTCTCCAGACATGAAATACCAGTCTCTATAATCTCTGATAGGGATGGCAGATTTGTTTCAAGGTTTTGGCAGACACTGCAACAAGCATTGGGGACTCGTCTAGACATGAGTACTGCTTATCATCCACAAACTGATGGGAAGAGTGAAAGGACGATACAGACCCTTGAAGACATGCTACGAGCATGTGTTATCGATTTCGGAAACAGTTGGGATCGACACCTACCGTTAGCAGAATTTTCCTACAAAAACAGTTATCATTCGAGTATTGAGATGGTGCCATTTGAAGCACTTTATGGTAGAAAGTGCAGGTCTCCGATTTGTTGGAGTGAAGTGGGGGATAGACAGATTACGGGTCCGGAGATAATACAAGAAATTACCGAGAAGATCATCCAAATTCAACAACGGTTGAAAACCGCCCAAAGTCGACAAAAGAACTACGCCGACATTAAAAGAAAAGATATAGAATTTGAAATTGGAGAGATGGTCATGCTTAAGTTTGCACCTTGGAAAGGCGTTGTTCGATTTGGTAAATGAGGGAAATTAAATCCAAGGTATATAGGACCATTCAAGATTATTAATCGTGTCGGACTAGTAGTTTACCGACTTGAATTACCACAACAACTAGCGGCTGTACATAACACTTTCCACGTCTCAAATTTGAAGAAATGTTTTGATAAAGAAGATCTCACTATTCCGTTAGACGAAATCTAAATCAACGAAAAACTTCAATTCGTCGAAGAACCCGTCGAAATAATGGATCGTGAGGTTAAAAGACTTAGGCAAAACAAGATACCAATTGTTAAAGTTCGATGGAATGCTCGTAGAGGACCCGAGTTCACCTGGGAATGAGAAGATCAGATGAAGAAGAAATACCCGCACTTATTTCCAGAAGATACGTCAACACCTTCAACTACTTAAAATTTCGGGACGAAATTTATTTAACGGGTAGGTACTGTAGTGACCAGAACTTTTCCATGTTTATATATATTAAATGAAATTGTTATTTACATGATTAAGTGTTTCCAGCATGTTAAGCAATCAAACTTGTTAAGACTTGATTAATTTAAATAGGTTTCATATAGACAATTGACCACCCAAGTTGACCGGTGATTCAGGAACGTTAAAACTTGTAAAAAACTATATGATGACATATATATGATTATATATATAGTTAACATGATATTATGATAAGTAAGTATCTCATTAGGTATTTTAACAATGAGTTATATACATAAATTTGAGTTTATTGAATTAAGAAACTCGAAACGATATATATAACGATTATCGTTATAACAACGTCTTACTAAATACATATGAATCATATTAAGATATTGATACACTATGTTTAATCATGATAAATGATAAGTAAACATGTCATTAAGTGTATTAACAATGAACTACATATGTAAAAACAAGACTATTAACTTAATGATTTCGAAACGAGACATATATGTAATGATTATCGTTGTAACAATATTTAACTGTATATATATCATAATAATATATATTATATATCATAATATCATGATAATGTAATAATTTAACACCTCTTTAGATATAATAAACAATGGGTTAACAAAATTTAACAAGACCGTTAACCTAAAGGTTTCAAAACAACATATACATGTAACGACTAACGATGACTTAACGACTCAGTTAAAATGTATTTACATGTAGTGCTTTAATATGTTTTTATACACTTTTGAAAGACTTCAAGACACTTATCAAAATACTTCTACTTACCAAAAATTCTTACAATTACATCCTCGTTCAGTTTCATCAACAATTCTACTCGTATGCACCCGTATTCGTACTCGTACAATACACAGCTTTTAGATGTATGTACTATTGGTATATACACTCTAATGATCAGCTCTTAGCAGCCAATGTGAGTCACCTAACACATGTAGGAACCATCATTTGGCAACTAGCATGAAATATCTCATAAAATTACAAAAATATTAGTAATCATTCATGACTTATTTACATGTAAACAAAATTACACATCCTTTATATCTAATCCATATACCAACGACCAAAAACACCTACAAACACTTTCATTCTTCAATTTTATTCATCAAATTGATCTCTCTCAAGTTCTATCTTCAAGTTCTAAGTGTTCTTCATAAATTCTATAAGTTCTAGTTTCATAAAATCAAGAATACTTCCAAGTTTGCTAGCTTACTTCCAATCTTGTAAAGTGATCATCCAACCTCAAGAAATCTTTCTTATTTACAGTAAGATATCTTTCTAATACAAGGTAATACTCATATTCAAACTTTGATTCAATTTATATAACTATAACATCTTATTTCGAGTGGAAATCTTACTTGAACTTGTTTTCGTGTCATGATTCTGCTTCAAGAACTTTCAAGCCATCCAAGGATCCTTTGAAGCTAGATCTATTTTTCTCATTTACAGTAGGTTTATCCACAAAACCTGAGGTATTAATGATGTTCATAACATCATTCGATTCATATATATAAAACTACCTTATTCGAAGGTTTAAACTTGAAATCACTAGAACATAGTTTAGTTAATTCTAAACTTGTTCGCAAACAAAAGTTAATCCTTCTAACTTGACTTTTAAAATCAACTAAACACATATTCTATATCTATATGATATGCTAACTTAATGATTTAAAACCTGGAAACACGAAAAACACCGTAAAACCGGACATACGCCGTCGTAGTAACACCGCGGGCTGTTTTGGGTTTGATAATTAAAAACTATGATAAACTTTGATTTAAAATTTGTTCTTCTGGGAAAATGATTTTTCTTATGAACATGAAACTATATTCAAAAATCATGATTAAACTCAAAGTGGAAGTATGTTTTCCAAAATGGTCATCTAGACGTCGTTCTTTCGACTGAAATGACTACCTTTACAAAAACGACTTGTAACCTGTATTTCTGACTATAAATTTATAATTTTTCTGTATAGATTCATAAATTTAAGTTCAATATGAAACCATAGCAATTGGATTCACTCAAAACGGATTTAAAACGAAGAAGTTATGGGTAAAACAAGATTGGATATTTTTACTTGTTGTAGCTACGTGAAAATTGGTAACAAATCTATATTAATAATATCCTAGATAACTTATATTGTATAATACATATATTCTAATATATTATGTAATCTTGGGATACCATAGACACGTATGCAAATGTTTTGACATATCATATCGACCCATCTATATATATTATTTGGAACAACCATAGACACTCTATATGCAGTAATGTTGGAGTTAGCTATACATGGTTGAGGTTGATTCCAAAAATATATATACTTTGAGTTGTGATCTAGCCTGAGACGTGTATACACTGGGTCGTGGAGTGGGTTAAGATAATATATATCAATTTACTTCTGAACATCTAACTATGGACAACTAGTTGTAGGTTACTAACGAGGACAGCTGACTTAATAAACTTAAAACATTAAAACGTATTAGAAATGTTGTAAATATATTTTGAACATACTTTGATATATATGTACATATGTGTTATAGGTTCGTGAATCGACCAGTGGCCAAGTCTTACTTTCCGATGAAGTAAAAATCTGTGAAAGTGAGTTATAGTCCCACTTTTAAAATCTAATATTTTTAGGATGAGAATACATGCAACTTTATAAATGTTTTGCAAAATAGACACAAGTACATGAAACTACTTTCTATGGTTGAACGATCGAAGCTGAATATGACCCTTTTACTTGGTAACCTAAGAATTAGTAAACCAGTCTACTAATTGACGCGAATCCTAAAAATAGATCTATTGGGCCCAACAAACCCCATCCGTTGTAGCGGATGCTTTAGTACTTCGAGTTTTTATATCATATCCGATGGATGTCCCGGAATAATGGGGATATTCTTATATGCATCTTGTTAATGTCGGTTACCAGGTGTTCACCGTATGAATGATTTTTATCTCTATGTATGGGATGTATTGAAATATGAAATCTTGTGGTCTATTATTATGATTTGATAATATATAGGTTAAACCTATAACTCACCAACATTTTTGTTGACGTTTTAAGCATGTTTATTCTCAGGTGATTATTAAGAGCTTCCGCTATTGCATACTAAAATAAGGACAAGATTTGGAGTCCATGCTTGTATGATATTATGTAAAACTGCATTCAAGAAACTTATTTTTGATGTAATATATTCATATTGTAAACCATTATGTAATGGTCGTGTGTAAATGGTATATTTTAGATTATCATTATTTGATAATCTACGTAATGCTTTTTAAACCTTTATCGATAAAATAAAGGTTATGGTTGTTTTAAAAATGAATGCAGTCTTTGAAAAACGTCTCATATAGAGGTCAAAACCTCGTGACGAAATCAATTAATATGGAACGTTTATAATCAATATGAACGGGACATTTTACAGGTAGTCTTATCAGTTCCAGAAACAGTAAGTAAAGGTGTTCCGGTAGGTTCTTGGTGCTTGATGCTCATCACGGTTCTCATCCTTGATGCGTATAGCTTCAAGTGTACAACTCGTTGATGGGTTTGCATCATCTTAACCAAGGTTTGACCATCATAACACTAGTGTAAGTCTAAGATAAGTAGCACAACTTATTTAAGTGTTGTATGTAGTTTGATGAATCAAAGTTACATCAAGATCTTAGATCCGACACATACATGAGTTACAAAAGTAATATTAAGCTACAAACTTGAAAGTAAACTAAATAATCAAGATCATAAGTTGTAGAACTTAGATCTTAGCTAGATCTTAAAGATCCTAGACGAGAAAGTCTAGATCTAGTGTTCTTAAGTTAGATCCTAAGTTACAAAACTTGGATCTACACTTTAATGAAACCATAAGTTATGAAACTTAGATTTTCAACTAGTAAAATGTATGTAAGCTTGTAAACTCTTATTTACAACAAATTAGAAGACCATAAGTTATATAAACTTAGATCCAACATAAGTATATGAAGTTATAACTAGAAAGTCACACTTCCATGTTCTTGAACTTATAAAGTTAACTTTTAGTTTCAAGAAATATGAGATCAAGATTAACTAGTAATACTTGACCAAATTTACAACATCACAACTTTAAAGTGCTTACAAAAGAAAGAAACAAACTAAATTTACAAGTAAAAGTTCATGGTTGTTCATACTTAGAAAGATTCAAGCCAAGGCTTTGATCTTTAAGAAAGTAAACCTTAAGTTTACAAACATGAACACAAGTATGATTATAAACTCATGAACCTTTCTTTTAACAAGTTTTATGGAGGAATCAAACTATAAACTTGATCCTCTTTGATTATTGTATGTTCTTGTATAAACAAGATAATATGAAGAATAAACTAGAAAGTTTGATTCTTATAACTAGTAAGTAAACAACAACATCAAAAGAACAAGTGAGAAAACAAGCAAATGATGATGATATTTGATGATATATTTCGGTTTTAAAGAGAAAAAGGAAGGAGAAATAAAGTTTGTAACTTACAAAGTTTGAGAGAAAAAAAAAGATGAGAGAAAGTTGAGAGAAAGTGTAAGTATGTGTGTGTGAAGAAATGAGGAAGTAATACTTGTAAATAAGTAACAAAATAATTTGAAAATGGAACTCCTCCCTCCTAGTCAAAGTGGACGGTTTTCATGGCCAAGAGAGGAAGGAATCAAATGCACTTTCAACATGGGAGAATGGTGTATGCTTATAATGGTATTAAAGTTAAATGGTGTTAGAAAGATGTGTAAGTATACATGTAACTAGTCCTTACATAACACTAACTAAACTAGTTTTGTCTTAATGAGTTACTAGTAACAAAATGGGCTCCTAATTAATCCATTAAGAGAAGTAGGGTGGGCTTCCAAGTCCATGTACATTTATAAAGCCCAAGTATGTAAGTATGTAACAAATAAATAAACAAAGCCCAAGTAATTAACTAGTAACATTAGTTAATTAAAAATGATCAATATTAATTAATCATGAATGTAAATAATATTCAAAAATATTATTCGTGAAACGTACGTGTGTCACAAAGACAAGTCGGGCCATGAAAAGTTAAATACGGTAACAAGTAACACGTATAAGAACACATTTATTAAAACGCAAGCATTAATAATGAATTATTAATAAATAAACGTTGGAAAATCCAGGGTCGTTACATTACCCACCTGTTAAAGAAAATTTCGTCCAGAAATTTTAAGCTCAGGTAGATGGAGGAGTCGGGAAAAGGTGAGGATACTTCTGCATCATTTGATCCTCTCGTTCCCAGGTAAACTCAGGTCCTCGTTTGATATTCCATCGTACTCGGACTATCGGAATGTTGTTGTGTTTCAAAGTTTTGACCTCATGGTCCATAATTTCAACAGGCTCTTCCACGAAGTGGAGTTTGTCATCAATCGTAAGTTCCTCCAGCGGTATGACATGTTCTGATTCAGCAAGACACTTCTTCAAATTTGATACATGAAAGGTAGGATGAACTGAGCTCAATTGAGTTGGAAGATCCAAACGGTAAGCAACGGGTCCAACACGCTCCAAGGTTTCAAAAGGACCGATGTATCGCGGGTTGAGCTTCCCACGTTTTTCAAATCGGATTACGCCTTTCTAAGGTGCGACCTTCAACATTACACGGTCACCCACGTTGAATTCAAAGTCTTTACATTTAAGGTCGGCATAACTCTTTTGGCGATCACGGGCAGTCTTGAGTCTTGCTTGAATTTGGACAATCTTCTCAATTGTTTCATGGACTATCTCAGGTCTGGTGATTTGCGTTTCGCCTACTTCAGCCCAACAAATAGGAGATCGGCACTTGCAGCCATACAATGCTTCAAAAGGTGCGGCATTAATACTCGAATGATAACTGTTGTTGTAAGAGAATTCGGCTAGCAGCAAATGCCTTTCCCAAGCCTTTCCGAAATCAATGACACATGCACGCAACATGTCCTCCAAAGTCTGAATCGTGCGTTCGCTTTGTCAGTCGATCTGTGGGTGATACGCAGTACTCACGTCGAGACGAGTCCCTAAGGCTTCTTGCAAAGAACGCCAAAATCTGGAAGCAAAACGGGGATCGCGATTTGAGATGATCGATAGGGGCACACCATGACGAGATACAACCTCTTTTATGTATAGTTGAGCGAGTCTCTCCATCGTATCCGTTTCCTTCATGGCTAAGAAGTGTGCAGATTTAGTAAGACGGTCAACAAAAACCCAGATGGTACCGTATCCTCCCACCGTCTTTGGTAACTTCGTAATGAAATCCATTGTTATCCTTTCCCACTTCCATTGTGGGATTTTCGGTTTCTGAAGTAACCCAGAAGGCTTCTGATGTTCTGCCTTAACTTTCGAGCAAGTCAAACACTTACCAACATAAGTTACAACATCCTTCTTAAGATTAGGCCACCAGTACTGTTCCTTAAGATCGTGGTACATTTTACCGGCTCCTGGATGAATCGAATATCTTGACTTGTGGGCTTCATATAGTATAAGGTTCCGTAGATCTCCATAACGAGGTACCCAAATTCTTCCGGCATAGCATCAAAGTCCAGTCTCCTTAACTTCAAATCGAGAAACGAGAATGTTCAAGTATTCATGAGATATATTCTCCTCCTTGAGAGCCTCATCTTGGGCTGCTCAGATCTGGCTATTGAGGTTCGAATGAATGGTGATGTTCAGTGCTCGAACACGAAGAGGTGCCATCCTCTCCTTTCGGCTCAAAGCGTCAGCTACAACATTGGCCTTTCCAGGGTGATAACGAAGTTCACAATCATAGTCGTTCAGCGTCTCGATCCATCGACGCTATCTCATATTCAGTTGCTTCTGATCGAAGATGTGTTGGAGGCTTTTATGATCGGTGAAAATAGTGCTCTTTGTTCCATCAATATAGTGTCTCCACAGTTTTAATGCAAAGACAACGGCTCCTAGCTCGAGATCGTGAGTAGTGTAATTTCTCTCGTGAATCTTTAGTTGGCGAGAGGCGTAAGTGATAACCTTTGTTCGTTGCATCAGTACACAACCAAAACCACTTTTCGAAGCATCGCAATAAACGATGAAATCATCACTGCCTTCAGGAAGTGATAAGATAGGTGCGGTGGTTAACTTCTTTTTCAAGGTTTGCAATGCAGATTCTTGTTCGGGTTCCCAAATGAACTTCTTCCCTTTGTGAGTCAGCGCGGTTAAAGGACGCGCAAGCAGAGAGAAACCTTCAATAAATCTTCGGTAGTAACCGGCGAGACCTAAAAATTGGCGAATGTGAGTCGGAGTAGTGGGGGTTTCCCCCTTGCTGATAGCTTCGATCTTTGCGGGATCAACTTTGATACCTTGATCACTCATAACGTGACCCAGAAATTGGACTTCCTTCAACCAAAACTCACACTTGGAGAATTTTGCATAAAGTTGCTATTGTCTCAAGAGTTCAAGCACTAGACGAAGATGTTGCTCGTGTTCTTCTTCGCTTTTGGAGTAGATGAGGATATAATCTATGAAGACGATAATGAACTTATCCAGGTATGGCTTGCATACACGATTCATGAGATCCATAAACACGGCAGGTGCGTTGGTTAAACCGAATGGCATCACGAGAAACTCATAATGACCATAACAAGTCCTGAATGCAGTCTTCATCACATCGCTCTCTTTCACCCTCAACTGGTGATAACCGGATCGCAAATCGATCTTAGAGTAAACGCTCGATCCTTGCAGTTGATCAAAAAGATCGTCAATTCGGGGAAGAGGATATCAATTCTTGATCGTCAATTTTTTGAGTTCACGTAGTTGATACACATGCGGAATGATCCGTCCTTCTTCTTCACAAACAAAACAGGTGCACCCCAAGGCGAGAAACTTGGTTGGATAAATCCACGATCTTGCAGTTCTTGTAATTGACTCTGCAACTCTTGCATTTCGGAAGGTGCGAGTCGATAAGGTGTGCGAGCTACAGGTGCAGCTCCTGGCACTAAATTGATCTAAAACTCTACTGCTCTCGGTGGCGGTAATCCAGGTAATTCTTCCGGAAATACATCCGAAAATTCGTTCACAATTCGTACTTCATTCACGCTCTTCACCTTGGTTTCTAATGTTTTCACATGTGCTAGAACAGCAAGACGTCCTTTCTTCATGATCTTTTACGCTTTCATGCAACTAATGAGATTCAGTCTCGAGCTACATCTCTCTCCGTAAATAAATAATGGTTCACCATTTCCATGTGGTATACGAAGAGCTTTATCTCCACAGATAATGTCGACCCTTATCTTGGTCAACCAGTCCATACCGACAATAACATCAAAGCTTCAAAATTTAATGGGTATCAAGTCAATCTCGAAATCCACACTAGCTATGTTGATAATAGCTCCTCGGCTAACTTGGTCAACTTTCTCAAGTTTTCCATTGGCTACCTCTGCAAGCATACTCTCCTTTAAAGGAACTAACGACCAATTTATCTTAGAGCAAAAGTGTCTACATACATAACTTCTATTAGTACCAGTATCAAATAGGACAGAAGCTAATAGATTGTTGATAGTGAATATACCTGTCACCAAGTCGGGTTTCTCACGAGCATCCCTTGCATTTACGTTGAAAGCTCTACCACGCGGTGGTCCGCCGTCCTTTTGCTTGTTGGGACACTCATTTCTGAAGTGGCCCGTCTGTCCGCATTCATAGCACTTTCTCGGTCCAGTAGGTTTCGGCTTCCCAGTCATGGTGGTGATCTTGCAGTCCTTGCCAATATGCCCGGTCCTTTTGCACTTGCACTGTGGTAGAGTACCCTTGTAGTTGGGGTTTGAGCCAGTGTTCGGGTTGGGCTTCCTCCCATCGTTGTGCCTCTTTGCTGGGGTTTGATCATAGGCTCTCCCCTTGTTGTTTTCCCACTTACGCTTCTCACTGCTAGTCCCCGATTTGGATTTTGCCTTTTTCGGTTCATCGCTGATAATTTGGTTCATTAAGGTGTGCGCCATGCGCATTGCTTCCGGGACGTTTGGTGGCTTAGATGAGGTGACATTTCCCTTAATGGACTTGGGAAGTCCCCACAAGTACCTTTCCATGTGCTTAAACTCTTGGGTAACCATGGTAGGACACATCAGGGCTAATTCCAGATACCTACGGTTGTAACCATCGAGATCGTTTCCCACAACCTTCAACTGCCCAAACTCAATCTCCATTTTCTGGATCTCTGTCCCAGGGCAATACTCTTCAATCATGGCCCCTTTGAATTCCTCCCATGGGATAGCATACGCCTCATCAATACCCTTTGCTTGAGCCAGTGTGTTCCACCAGGTTAGTGCCCTGTCTGATAGCGTACACGAGGCATACTTGGTTTTGTTCGTCTCTGAACAGTTACTAACACGAAACACAGATTCTAATTTCTCAAACCACCTTGTGAGGCCAACTAGCCCCTCAGTTCCACTAAAGTTGTGGGGCTTGCAGCTTTGAAACTCTTTGTATGTGCACCCATTACGAATGGGCTGGTTAACTGGTGGGGCTTGGGGTTCATTTCTGCTAAAGCTGCGGCTACTCGTTTAGTGATCATTTCTTCGATCCGTACTACTGTGGGCGTTGATCTTCCGTTGGCCATTGATGTTCTAAACAAAAATTTTGACTCAAGTCAAAATCCAGTATTCAAATAATAATAATACAGTATATGGTAACCAACATGGAATCAACACCACACATGTTAATTAAGTAACGTAAATAGATTCAGATACCACAAAATCATCATACAGTAACGTAAATGGAACACCGTACAAAGATTAAACAACACTAAGTTCCATTCATTAATAATAAGTTGCATACATCCGCATAGGTTCGTACAATACATAAGTAAAACATGAAACTACAAATGAGATTACATAATGAGATCTACTACAATAACTCTAAGGTGACGGTGGGTAAAGGATGTCCATCATGTGGGACACCTGGTCCTCGAGCTCAGTTACCCGAGCACGGAGGATATCCACCTCCCTCGTCAGTTCCTCGACAGAGGGAGAGGCTGGTGGAGCAGGCGGTGCTGATGGTGCAGGCGGTGTTGGTGGTGCGGGTGGTGCAGACTGTCCAGCACCAGAAGTAAATGCTGCGTATCGGGGAGCCTTACGTATGAACGGATCAGCACGATACGGCACAAGCCGCTTACGGGCGGTAACTCTAGTCCTCGGTCCATGTGCGTTAACGGACGATCTCCCTCCGTTAACCCCAGGAATAACAGTACCGTCGAAACGATACCACTTCTTCGACGGGGTAGAGGGTGGTTGCACGGGTGCTTCCTCAGGATCCTCGTAGGAATCCTCGTCACTGGAGTCGTCAGAGGATGAGTCGTCGGATGATGAGTCATCGAAATCATCTGGGGGTGGCTGCACAGGTGGCTCTGCTCGGACGGCTATCATCAGTCGGTATTTGAAAGGCAGGATCGGCACGAGACGTCCATCAGGAAGGCGTCAGCACCAATGGTTATGCTCATTACGGAACGGACCTTCCCCAAGTTCCGCGGGAATCACGGCACCACCGGAATGGTGCTGTAGCTCCGAGGGTCCTGGGGCAAGTAGAGCTGGAATCTCCTGTAGGTCCTCGGCTCCATCAGAGGTGACCACTGGGTCGGGTGCATGGCTACTGGCTCCAGAGGATGAAGTGCCGGAGTCACTGGAAGGTGTCGACGACGGGATCCGAGAATCGGAAACAATGGCAGGCGAGGTGGCGGATGATTCCGAGTCGCTCTCCAAAATGATAACAGGTGGAATATCCGACATCTGAACAAGGAAAAATAACTTTTTCCATGTCAGTAAGTCATAAAGCAAGCACGTATTAGGCAAAGTAACTACGACAGTCTAGATCATGTATAGCGGTAAGTAGCATGGCAATAACGACACGTATCATGCAATCGAAAGCAGATAGTAGCATGCAGTAGTGAAAGCAAGTAACAGTATACGACATATAGCAGTAAAAGTAAGCAGCAGCATGCAGCAAGTTCCGCAGAAACAAGTAAACTAGCAAGTTGTAGATTAGTCCTATTAGTGAATCCTACTCGGTCCGGTCTAGACTCACTAATGCAACCTAATTACCTACAACCAATGCTCTGATACCAAATGTGATGCCCCGTACAAAACCATCGTGTACGAATCATCAACAACAAGATCATTATAAGGTCAAATACTATATGCTGTTTCAAAATAAGTTTGCATTCATGAATAAAGGTGACGTTTTAACCAACGTCAAATGTTTAACAACCAAAGTATGCTTCTACGAATAGCAAGCAATAATAGTACGTGACCCATAGGTCGTTACAAATACATCGTTTCAAAAGTAATATAGTTTGAATGCAAAATAAACGTTTCATGCGGTGACATCTCTAATAAGCGCAGCGGGTGTCTACAAAGCATGACTAGTACAGCGAAAGCAAGCAAACCTTAAGCACCTGAGAAAAACATGCTTAAAAACGTTAACACAAAGGTTGGTGAGCTATAGTTTAAGTATAACAGTAATGTAAGGTAGGCCACGAGATTTCAGTGCTTCAACAGCGTTTCAAAACAGTATGAAAAGTATATGTATAACCGTGGGCACTTGGTAACTAACTTAACGTAAATAACACCCCCTAAAAGTACACTTGGAGAGTGCGTAAGTTTACGAAGTATTAAACACCCATTAAATGCTAGCGCTACTAGCCCGAGTGGGAATGTCAAACCCTATGGATCCATATCTAAGATTCGCGTTCACCGGTTCAAAGACCAATGACTAAACGTTACCGAGCTAAGGGGAAAGTTTATGCCGTTGTATAACCCACACATATATAAAGTTTAAGTACTCGTGCCTAGTATGTAAAACGTAAAATGCGCATGTATTCTCAGTTCCCAAAATAGTTAAAGTAAAAAGGGATGCTATAACTCACAGTGGAAAGTAGTAAAAGTCGATACGCGGGAATAGTAAGCAACCTAAGTCAAAAGTTACTAAGTCAGTAAATCGTTCCCAAAGGTTTAAATGTATGTAAATTAGGTCTTAAGTACCATCATCATTCATCATTAAACAAAAAGTATAAAGTAAGTTTTAAGTCAAGACTAGGGTTTGAAATAAAGGCTGACTTCGTTCAGTCGCCATGACTTCTATACAAACTGAAATGAGGTGAGACCAGTGGCCATGGCTCCATATATGAGTCCCCTAGGTACTGACCAATTTCCAGAACCAAAATCATCTTCTTTTGACCGTGGTGATGGTTTAAGTGCGAGTAGGTCAGAAATTTTAGCACAACATTAATAGGGTGTAGTGACTTTCGGGAGGCCATAGATCCTAAACCGTAACTCGGATTAAGAAGAGGTCTAAACAGAAAATCATCTACTCGAACGGAACTAACTGAAAATCAGCTTTCTAGTAGCCCAGGTAGTCTGATCAGTTCCAGAAACAGTAAGTAAAGGTGTTCTGGTGGGTTCTTGGTGCTTGATGCTCATCACGGTTCTCATCCTTGATGCGTATAGCTTCAAGTGTACAACTCGTTGATGGGTTTACATCATCTTAACCACGGTTTGACCATCATAACACTAGTGTAAGTCTAAGATAAGTAGCACAACTTATTTAAGTGTTGTATGTAGTTTGATGAACCAAAGTTACATCAAGATCTTAGATCCGACACATACATGAGTTACAAAAGTAATATTAAGCTACAACTTGAAAGTAAACTTAATAAGTAAGATCATAAGTTGTAGAACTTAGATCTTAGCTAGATCTTAAAGATTTTAGACTAGAAAGTCTAGATCTAGTGTTCTTAAGTTAGATCCTAAGTTACAAAACTTGGATCTACACTTTAATGAAACCATATGTTATGAAACTTGGATTTTCAACTAGTAAAATGTATGTAAGCTTGTAAACTCTTATTTACAACAAAATTAGAAGACCATAAGTTATATAAAATTAGATCCAACATAAGTATATGAAGTTATAACTAGAAAGTCATACTTCCATGTTCTTGAACTTATAAAGTTAACTTTTAGTTTAAAGAAATATGAGATCAAGATTAACTAGTAATACTTGACCAAATTTACAACATCACAACTTTAAAGTGCTTACAAAAGAAAGAAACAAACTAAATTTACAAGTAAAAGTTCATGGTTGTTCATACTTAGAAATTCAAGCCAAGGCTTTGATCTTTAAGAAAGTAAACCTTAAGTTTACAAACATGAACACAAGTATGATTATAAACTCATGAACCTTTCTTTTAATAAGTTTTATGGAGGAATCAAACTATAAACTTGATCCTCTTTGATTCTTGTATGTTCTTGTATAAACAAGATAATATGAAGAATAAACTAGAAAGTTTGATTCTTATAACTAGTAAGTAAACAACAACATCAAAAGAACAAGTAAGAAAACAAGCAAATGATGATGATATTTGATGATATATTTCGGTTTTAAAGAGAAAAAGGAAGGAGAAATAAAGTTTGTAACTTACAAAGTTTGAGAGAAAAAAAATATGAGAGAAAGTTGAGAGAAAGTGTAAGTATGTGTGTGTGAAGAAATGAGGAAGTAATACTTGTAAATAAGTAACAAAATAATTTGAAAATGGAACTCCTCCCTCCTAGTCAAAGTGGACGGTTTTCATGGCCAAGAGAGGAAGGAATCAAATGCACTTTCAACATGGGAGAATGGTGTATGATTATAATGGTATTAAAGTTAAATGGTGTTGGAAAGATGTGTAAGTATACATGTAACTAGTCCTTACATAACACTAACTAAACTAGTTTTGTCTTAATGAGTTACTAGTAACAAAATGGGTTCCTAATTAATCCATTAAGAGAAGTAGGGTGGGCTTCCAAGTCCATGTACATTTATAAAGCCCAAGTATGTAAGTATGTAACAAATAAATAAACAAAGCCCAAGTAATTAACTAGTAACATTAGTTAATTAAAAATTATCAATATTAATTAATCATGAATGTAAATAATATTCGAAAATATTATTCGTGAAAAGTACGTGTGTCACAAAGACAAGTCGGGCCATGAAAAGTTAAATACGGTAACAAGTAACACGTATAAGAACATGTTTATTAAAACGCAAGCATTAATAATTAATTATTAATAAATAAACGTTGGAAAATCTAGGGTCGTTACAAAACTGATTCCCGGGGCTCAAGTTATGACCCGATGAACTTTTAATTAAAACTTATGGTTATTAAATAAGACTTATGATATAAATAATGATTTTCATTATTAATAAATTACTTATGATATAAAAAGTAATTATTTCAATTTAAGACTTATGATATACATATTTATTACATCATTTATTAATTAATTATGATTTAATTAAACATTTAATTAAACTTATGATTAATAATACTTTTATTATTAATGAAAAATACTTATGGTAAGTATTAAACTTATGTTATGACATTATTATAATAAGACTTATAATAAATATTAATTAGTTATTTAATTATTATAAGGCTTAGTTATTATTTAATTATAATTTAATTATTAAATACTTATGATTTAATAATTATAATTAGAAACTTATGATATGATTAATAATTTATTATTAATTAATAATACTTAGGATATGATTTAAAATTTATTATTAATTAATAATACTTATGTTATGACTAATTAATTAAATACTTATGTTATATCAATTATATCACTTCAACTTATGTTAACTTTAATAATTCATTTTAACTTAATTAAACTTATGATATGACATAATTATACATTTATGACTTTAAATAACATTGTAACTTATACTATTATTATAACCTATACTTTAAAAATTTAATGGTGACTATGTTTGACTAAGGTTGACTTTTGAGTTGACTTTTGGTTGACTTTGACTTTCAGTTGACTTTTGTTGACTTTCTAATTATGGAAACTTTCCTAACTTAAAAACTTTCTAAATATAGAAACTTTCCTAAAATAGAAACTTTCCTAAAATAGAGACCTGCTAAAAATAGAAACTTTCTAAAAATAGAAAGTACGTGTCCTTACGCTGTTCTGATCAAACCGAAGCATGTTGAGTGTTGTTCTATGTTTACTTGCAACCAGTACAATAGCTATCATACTAAGACTTGACCTAAGTTAGTTAGTTATATCGACCTGCTTTGTTTATAGGTCGGCGTTGTGATCATTCTTGATCACTTACTTCGTTCGTTGTTCGCATTTTTATGTGGTTACTTCATTTGCTTTAAGGTGAGTTATAGTCCCGTTTTTCATACTTTTTAAAGTATATTTTTGGGATGTGATTACATGCATTTTATTTTACGTTTACACACAAGTGGCAATTAAAGTTAAATTATTCATTATGAGTTGAACAAAAATATTCCCTAGCCTGGTAACTGTAATCACTGGTTTCTACTGATGAACGCGAATCCTACGGATAGATCTATCGGGTTTGACAACCCTATTTCGAGCTAGTCGCGGTAGCAATTTATAATCGGAATGTTTAGTACTTCGTATTTAGTTGAAGATACAGTTGTTCAGTGTATATTATTGATTGTGTTTGGCAAGGGTAAATAAAGGGTTAAGTGGTTACTAGGTGGCTCATTGATAATGGAATAATGTTTTATGTTTTCTAACATTTTAAATCTTGTGGTCTAAAGTTTATACGTTTATTTAAACCTATAATTCACTCAACATTTTTGTTGACAGTTTACTCGCATGTTTTCACAGGTACTTGAGTTTGTTTGATGCTTCCGCTGTGTTAGAAGAGTCTGCATGCATTTGAGCAGATTTTGTTAAATGATTTATGAAACATTAAACTTGCATTCTCTTTTTGAATTATTAAACTTGTGGGTGTTTGGTTGACAACATTTTATGTCAACTTTAGTTATTAATATGTTGGGTTGTTTAAACTACATATTTTGGTAAGTTTCCTTATTGGGAAACTTTTGAAATAAAAGAATGCAACGTTGTTTATTAAAGTCATTTAAGTTTGATCAAGCTGTGGGACCAAGTGACGGAGCCGTTATGTGTATTGACGGGGCCATCACATAGATATTGTCTACTTAACGTCTGACTTACCTATCATTCAGCTACCCGCGGCTTCACGATTTTGCCTTTCAATACGAGTCTACCGAAAGAGGTATTCATACCCTCCCTCATAAAGGGTATTCCATTCTCCCTCCCTAACGATGTGGGATAAGTCTGATAACTCACTCTGCTTTCAACATCAACTTCAATGAAGTTCGTCACGAGTTGTTCTTACTCATCAATCATAATGTTTATATCCTACTGAAACTGGTGCTAATAGAAACTTTATCGCTAGAGAATTATGTCACAACATTTAGAATCCAATATTTGCCTTAGACAACGTGAACCCTATAGAACTATCAACTGAGAATAAAACACATCATGATTGATGTCATTTTAGTTTAAGGAGGTCCATTTTTAAGAAGATTGATCGTACACTCCCATCGTAAACGTCTCTCACCCGAAACTCACCCCAAACTTTAATCGACGATTGCTCCTAATCCTTTGCAAATAAAAAGACCTATACTGTTAAGCTCATAACAACTTTTCGGACCGAACAGTACCTTTTTCCGACGACTGGCGAGCCATTACAATAGAAATCTACTTGAGAGATGATTTGGAGTTAAATTATTTTACTTGGACTACCATATTTCTTTCACTTGACCTTGTGGTTGGAATGGACTGGTTATCTGATGATAAGACCAAAGTTATTGCAGCCAGAAGGCTATTCGAAGTCCTTTTACTGGAGGCGAATCAATGATGGTGTACGAGGAGAAGATTAGTACACTGTTGCGTTACATTAAATGCTCGAAGGTCTAGAAGTACATGAGATAAGGGTGTATCGCAATTCTGGCACATATGAGCAAAGTTGAATCAGCAGTTAAGAGACCCAAAGATGTCCCAACCGTTAGAAAATTTTCCTTAAGGTCCTTCCGAGAGAATTACCATGTCTTCCACCGCATAGAGACTTAGAAATTCAGATTTACTTAATGCCGGGAGAGGCGCCTGTAGCACGTGCACCGAATAGACTTACACCTTCAGAATTGCATGAGCTGTCTAGTCAGTTACAAGAGCTTTTAGATAAAGGATTCATTCGACCGAGTTCTTCACCATGGAATGTACCTATGCTTTTTATTAGGAAGAAGGATGGATCTATAAGACTTTGTATTGATTACAAAGGACTGAATAACCTGACTATCAAGAATAGGTATCCGTTACTGAGAGTCGATGATTTATTTGATCTGTTGCAAGGATCAGGATGTTACTCTATGATTGACCTGAGGTCAGGTTATCATCAAATGAGAGTAAAAGAGACTGATATACCAAAGACAGCGTTCAAAACACGCTATGGACATCATGAGTTCACAGTAATGCCGTTTGGATTGATGAATGCACCGGCAATGTTCACGAATCTTATAAACCGTATGTGTAAGCCATATCTGGACAAGTTTGTTATTGTGTTTATTGACGATATTCTGGTATATCAAAGAATGAGAAGGAACATGAGCAACATCTCTGTTTGATACTCGAGATGCTCAGGAAAGAGCAGCTGTATGCGAAGGTAGAAACGGTCAAGAAGTGGGAGACGCCTAAGTCGCCAACATAGATTCGACAATTCTTAGGTCTCACAGGTTATTATAGAAGATTCATTGAGGAAATTTCTACTATTGCCTGACCGTTGACAATAATGACTCACAAGGGTAAAAAGTATGAGTGGACTGAGCAACGTAAGTCTGCATTTCGGTTGTTAAAACAGAAATTGATTACTGCTCCGATTTTGTCTTTGTCCGAAGGTAATGAGGACTTCGTGATTTACTGTGATGCTTCACGACAGGGTTTTGGTAGCGTGTTAACGCAACGGAAGAAAGTGATCGCATATGGGTCACGACAGTTAAAAGTACATGAATAGAATTACACGACTCATGATTAGAACTTGGTGCTGTGGTCTTTGCACTGAAGATGTGGAGACACTATTTGTATGGTACTAAGTTTACTGTTTTAACCGATCACAAGAGCCTACAACATATTTTCAACCAGAAACAGCTTAACATGAGGCAGAGACGTTGGATAGAGCTATTGAACGACTATGACTGTGAGATTTGCTATCATCCTGGCAAGGCTAATGTGGTTACAGATGCCTTGAGCAGAAAGGAAAAGGTTAAACCTCTTTGAGTTAGAGTATTGAACATGACAGTCTGAACGAACTTTACTTCTCAGATACGTGATGCACAACTAGAGGCATTGAATGAAGAGAACATTGCTACTGAGTCACTTCAAGGAATCGATAAGAAATTTGTTATTCGAGAAGATGGAACCCAATACTTCTTAGATAGAATTTGGGTACCGAGATTTAGTAGATTAAGGGAATTAGTGCTAGATGAGGCACACAAGACAAGGTATTCTATTCACCCTGGATCCGACAAGATGTATCAAGATCTTAAGGCACTGTACTGATGGCCTAACATGAAAGATGACATCGCTACCTATGTTGGTAAGTGCTTGACTTGCGCTAAGGTCAAGGCTGAGCATCAGAAACCGTCAAGACTGCTGACACAACCAAAGATTCCCCAATGGAAGTGGGAAAATATTACTATGGATTTCATTACTAAATTGCCCAAGACTGTGGGAGGTTATGATACGATTTGGATTATCATTGACGGTCTCACAAAGTCAGCTCATTTTCTACCAATTAAAGAAACGGATAAGATGGAGAAGTTGGCACAGATCTATATAAAGGAAGTAGTTTCTCGACATGGAGTGCCGATATCCATTATTTTCGACTGAGACAGCAGATTTACTTCTAGATTCTGGCAAGCTTTGCAAGATGCCATGGGAACCCATTTAGACATGAGTACAGCATATCACCCACAAACTGATGGACAAAGAGAGAGAACCATCCAAACACTAGAAGATATGTTAAGGGCATGTGTTATCGATTTCGGAAATGGATGGGATAGACATCGACCATTAGAAGAATTCTTCTATAACAATAGTTATCACGCAAGTATAAAGGCAGCGCCTTTTGAAGCACTGTATGGTAGTGTGACGATCGCTCCAAATCCATATGGACGAACACGTCATTCATTGATTTCATTGCGAGGTATTTGACCTCTATATGATACATTTTGTAAACATTGCATTCTTTTGAAAAGACACACCATAAATGAATATTAAATCAAAGGTTTTCGACATCTGATGATTTCTACATATAGACAATCACCATAAATAATAGTTTACAACAGTATTTCCGTTGACAATGCAGTTAAAATAAGATACATGGTGTTGATTTGGTGAATGCAACGTCTCCTTGAAAAATATGTCATGTAAGACTCCATGCACATAGCTTATTTAACATCTAAGCAAACAGCGGAAGACTTCAAAGAAACCTGAGAATAAACATGCTAACAAGTGTCAACACAAAGGTTGGTGAGTTCATAGTTTTAATGTTGCGCATAATCTGTATATAAAGGTGGATCACAAGATTTCAGTTGTTCAATCCAGAAACGTTTATCAAAATATTCTACGAAATTGAGCACCCTGGTAACTAAACTTAACGTATATATAATTTGTACCCTTTGTATAATCATCTTAATAATACACGCAAACCAACGTGTACGCTTCTCAAATAGCATACGTCCGTTAAAAGGCTAGTGCTCTAGCTCGGACGGGGATATCAAGCCCTATGGATCCATATACTACTACTCGCGCCCACCAGTTCTTATAACTGGCAGCTAACAGTTACCAAAGCTAAGGGATTTTTGGTTCAAACTCAGTGTAGAATTTAGTATGTACTTGTATCCATTGCGTTTAAAATAAAGTGCATGTATTCTCAGCCTAAAAATATATATTGTAAAAGCAATTAAAAAGGAATCAATGAAACTCACCTTAGCAGCATATAAAGTCGTTCACCAAAATGTGATCGAAACACGGATTACCAAATAACCGTAGATCTCAACCTAGAGAACATATGTTGGTCAATAAATGTCTATCAAGCTAGGTCAGGTCATAGTGTATCACAATCCTAATGCTCGATATTGACATACAAAAGTTATCCAATGTTGTTTCAAAAAGTCAATTTTGACGATAGTTTAACAAAACGAGACGTACCTTATATAAGGATTCATTTACTCGGTTGGTAATATTCAAAAATCCAATTTATCAATCTCGTAAACAAGTTGTTTAAATCTTAATTGTAGATTCAAAAGCAATTTCAATTAACTTCAATCATAATTCAGTTGCTCATATCTTTTAATCCGTTCATCAAAATTATTCGATATCTAAATGAAAAGTTATTGATTTTTCGTCAGCTTTCGAAAAACATGTATATCATATATCTTTTACCAGTAATATATGTATTTAATTCGTGGTACATCATAAACTGTTTAACAAGGAAATTTAGCATACAAGCATGTATAAATATATATACTCGAGCACTAGACATGGATACACAATTATTATATAAAAGATAAAATATAAGTACTTACATATCAATATTGAGATTCAATATTGTAGAAAAGTACGTAGACGTAACGGAGATGATAACACTAGGTTTGACTTGCAAATAATACCCATGAATATTACCCATAACCTCCTTGGCAATAACCCATAATTTCCTTAACTCTGCCCCGCTCGTAAAACCCGTTTTTAAATTACTCGAACAGCACTCCGTTGTAGTATTTTATGTATAATACTAATAATAATTAGATTAATAATAATGTTAATCTTAATATTAATTTTAATAATAATAATAATAATAATAATAATAATAATAATAATAATAATAATAATAATATAAATATTAATAAAATAAATAACAGAGGGAGGTATGTGTGTGTGTCAAATGCTAGAACTCGATCGCGTTTTATAATGTTTCCTGAATCTTGATCCCATGCGATCGCATGGGTAATGTGGGTTAGTGCCATGCGATCGCATGGCCAGCTGTTTGGCACCCAGTCTGTTTTGTTTTCATTCTGTCGACATATTTATATATATTATATATAATATATATAATTTAAATAATTAATTATATATTATATTAAATTCACGTGCATAGTTGACTTGTAATTTTCATCCCGATAATTCGTACGTTGTCACTCGACTTATGCCCCGGTTCCGGTTTCTCGAACGCATTTTCGTATGCTTAGAAAACTATCACTTTACATTTCATGACTCGTACCTTTGTCAAAATATCGTCTTAAATTATCAATAAACTTTACCACTGTAGCAAAGTTACTGTAGCAAATAGTGATTTTCAAAAATACTGTAGCATTTTGGGTACTGTAGCAATTTGAAAATGTTACTATCGTTTACTAAATAACTTGAAATTATATATATGTATATATCTTTTTAATATATATAAATCAGTTTTTAAATACACATTGGAAGTTATTTATAAATAAATTTTAATAATAAATATTTCAACTTATCATATATATTCAAATAGATATTTAAACCAATAAGTTTAATGTACGGTATCAAATAATTAATACATTATTACCTTTTCAAGTTATAGTATATATGTATCTATTTACATATAATTATTCGCGAATCGTCGAAAACAACCGAAGGGTATTTAAATATATAAAAGTAGTTCAAAAATTTTGAGATTCAGTTTTACAGACTTTGCTTATCGTGTCGGAAATGTTAATCATACAAAGATTAAGTT
Organism: Rutidosis leptorrhynchoides; assembly: GCF_046630445.1. NCBI lineage: Eukaryota > Viridiplantae > Streptophyta > Magnoliopsida > Asterales > Asteraceae > Rutidosis > Rutidosis leptorrhynchoides. Next base: position 59,672,137 of record NC_092343.1, read on the forward strand.
TAAAATTGGTCAGAAATTTCCGGGTCATCACAGTACCTACCCGTTAAAGAAATATCGTCCCGAAATTTGAGTGAGGTCGTCATGGCTAACAATAAAAATGTTTTAATGACGAATATGAGTTGATAATAGAGTTTTATCTATGTTTGAATACTATGGATAAAATAATCCAATTACTCGAAGCGTATGAGAGAAGTTATCGTAATCAAGTGAAATGGAGAATAGAGATGCGTCTTATCTCTTGATGTAGTAACGATTGATTTCCGGATTTTAAGGAATAGAAAATCTTCATAATTTAAATAAGATTTGATTTTTCGGAATTTGCGGAAATTAGGATTTTCTTTGATTAAATGCGTAACCTGCCTCTATTGCTGCGTCCGATATTTTGCTATAAATTGACCTCTTTCGTTTCATTTATTTTCAACACTCCTATAATCTTCTTTATTATTTCATACATCCCAATAGATTGTGAAAATGCTTAATCAAGTTCTGATTCTTGATATTTTCCTGGCTATCGTATCCTTCATTCTTCTTTTTTATCTGCCACCAGAGGAAGATATTTTCTTCTACTATTACCTTGGGGTTATAGTGTTTTTCATTCTCCCGTGTCTTTATATTGCTATACGCATTGATATACACGGTTTGTAATTTTGGGGTTGTTATCGGGCTTTATATTCTCCATTATATTTCGGAGCTTCGTGCTTTCGTTTTCTCTTCCCGACCTTAAGTCAAGCGGATAATGGTCCAGAATTCGTAGGTATGAAGTTTCAGATGAACATAACTAATGTTCTAAGAAAGAAATGGTAATAGCACAATCTGACTTGTCAAATTACCAGAATACCTCGAAAAAGACCGAATCATTAAGAAAATATTTTCTTGATATTTTTAGAGATTATATAGAATGAAAGAGTTATGTAACATGGTTCATGATGAGGGTATGATATGTGAACCTTTATCACGTTCCATTAGAAACTCAGCATGACTTACTGTAATATAATCACGTTGATCAAGTGTCATTATATTATACTACCTCATGCTTCAGCTCCCAACACCACTTCCAAAATATTCATATTTTAAACTTGAAAGTTTCAGAATTTAGAAACTAAAATAGTTTCTTTTATGATGTAACACAGATATCGCAAGGAGAAAATTGATTTCCGATACGAATGATTATGAAATTATCTCCAGAAATATGGAGGATATTTATAATGAAAGATACGATGATATCTTAGAATTTCTAATATCAGAGGATGATGAAGAATATTGTCCGCAAGGGTTTAGATTCGGAAGCAAGGTATTCGTTAATGGCTTCAGCAGATACTGAATCATTTGGATTCTTTGAAGACAGGTTTCGTCCTTGTGATTTATCCACAGCCTCTTTCATACTTTGCTCAATCCGTTTTCCAGTTCCAAACTTTCTCTTTTTCTCAGCTTTACCACCATACTATTCTTTATCATCAAACTTTTGACTGCTAAGGTCGTTTACAGTTTTTGCTGCTTCATCAACATTTTTCCAAAATTCGGAGAACTAGTTTCGTAGTTTGGAGTGTTTTTCGGAAACTTCACATTTGAAGTATGTAAGTCCAGGAGGTAGACGTTATATGTACACATATAACTGTTGGCGTAGACGTGCTATAAGATTTTAAAATACTGATTGCTAATTCCCGATAGTTGGTATGGCAATTGCCGTTACAAGATGTGGATGAGTACATGATACGGTTTCAATGAGTATAAGGATTTTTTGGAAGGTCAAAGATCAATGAAGTTGTTGGTAAATTTACTGCTAATGTGGTGGAACATGAAAGGTTCCCCAGTAACGAAAACGTATATGCCAAAATTACAAGTCTGAAAGGTCGTCGTTGACTGGTTGAATGGTTGATAATACTGGATTCTTTGAAAAAGAATTGCAAGGTTATTTTCGGTAAAAACAATGCTAAAGGATCTTGCATAGTTTTGAAGTCAAAGTATAGCTTTGAAAGATGTAGAGATCTAAGAATGATGTCACTGGTTCAGAGTTATGGCTTGGATTCTGATCCGTCGATATCAGAATATGTGATTGAATTTGTATAAAAATGATTGTATATCGTTGTGAGTATTGTTAATAATTTTTGAATCAAAGTTGAAGAATGTACAGTGTAACATATTAATTGCAAACTTAAATATTTCCCGGGTACTACCTACCCGTAAAAAAAAAAATTCACAATTAATACTTTGTACAAAGAATTTTTGTTACAGTCTTTATAAAATATCTGTATGTATATTTTCTTCAGATGTAATACAGATTTAATAAGTTAATAACATATTAAGCTTATTTGATTTTTGGCTTGAATTAGAAATGAATAATCTCCAAAACATTAGAGATTACCTAATCTTCGCGGAGTATTTCACTAATGAAATCAATACTTCATTATTTATTCTTATTGATATTCCTTGGTGAAGGATGTTGATGCTCGTGGAATTTTTGTGAACCTTACAAGGCACAGATGACGTTTTCTGGAAAGTTTCGAGTACATCGAAAATGAAAATGTAAAATCAATTATGTAATTGAATAATACACTTGGTTTATTACGAAATGGAATTCATTGAGTTGAAACAGAGATTGTAGTTAACGATTGTTAAGTCATTAACGAAGGATGTATATCATATTAGTAATATGAATTAACCGAGTAGTACCTACCAGTTAAGATTCACACGTAACTAGAAAACGACACGATTAAGTTAATCGCCTAGAAAGCTTTTCAGTTTACGGAACTCAAAAAAATGATAAAATAATTATTTTTAATAATTATTGACTATAAGAAAAACTTATTTAATTTATTGTTTATTTAGTAAATTAAACCCGTCATTTCAACTACTAGTTAACGTTCCGGAGACCCGGTACGGTTAATGGCACTCGAAACGGACCACGCGCACATGAGTAAATTAACAAAACAAACCCGAGACCATCTTAGTGGGCCCCATGTCCAACCACCCCCTAAGCCCCTTAAATTTGTAACTTAGGCTCCTAGTGTGCTTATGGACTTGTAATTAGGCCCTAAATGTTAGCCTTAAATAGGAAATTTAACCTAGACTTCCCCATAACCTTATTTTGGTCGATCCTCTGCTCCCTCTTCTCCCTTCTTGCTCATCGAACATCCCCACCACCATACCACCTTCATCAATCAAAATTAGACAAAACCTCGTGCATTAAAGTTGTTGCTTTGATCGTTCTACACGCGATAGTACTTGCAATTTGTGATTCTAAGGTATATTTGCAAATCCTAATTTTTCTAAATAAGTTTTTGTTGTCAGTTACATAGTGTAATCAAGTCTAGTGCTCAATTGATGGTGTATAGAGTTGTCGTTTATCGTTAGATTGCTCGATTGTTGTTGATTGCATGAATCACGAATTTGTATGCTATAGATCTGATCAAATTGATTTATACACTGATCTTGTATGTTATTTAGATGAATACACGTCAAAAAATTAATAAGTTTGGACTTTGATTTCGTTTGATTTCGTTATCGTATGCTCCCGTTATGTGTAATTGAAGTTTTGACTAGGTTATGTATGTAATCCGAATTTTTTGATTTATGTGCTTTGTGATCTAGTTATTGAAATATGTACCATTGTATTCCTTGTGAAAAATCATGCATGTTGGACTTAAGATTTGCGTCCAAAGCTTTTGTAATACTCTCGGTGCGTCAAAATGAAGATTTACTTTTTAAAGAGAGCTGAAACTGTTTTCGAAAGCAAAAGAAATTACCTTGTATGAACTAGAAATTTATTGAGACCATGAACTTCTAGAATATGATAGTTTATATGTTCCTTAGTGTTTTTCATTTGTATGCTAACCTCTGAAAACGTGAATTGCCATGAGTTATAAGCTTGATCAAACGATATGTCTGATTGAAGTCTAAAACTGAATGGTCTGTAATGTTAGGCTAATCTGTAAAAATTGGCTAAATGAATGTTTTGATTTATCACTAAAACTTTTAAGTGTTTGGAGAAAGCTCCAATTGGACGTTCGTCAAAATCTATTTTCAATAATAAATGAGAAATGTTCTAAAACTGATGCGCGAGCAGAAACTGATTTGGTAACCATAACTAGACCCTTTCTGAAACCTGAATTGTACATATCGTATGAGGCCCTGGCTGGATTTTTTGGAATCGATTTTGAGTCTAGTTGTGATATGGGATTTTCCATGTTTTCATGAGTTATGTGCTAAGAGTTGTACTCGATGTTTTCTATGATGCGCGTATTTTAAGGACATGCGATAAACTGCGAATGTGCAAATTGTTGAACTATGAGCTGTAACGTGTTACTTAACTTAGGTTTGAAACGTTGACCATGATTGCATTACCTACTTAGATGTTTGACTTTAGTTGACCACTTTGACTGAATTGACTTTTGGTTAACTTTTGTTGACTTGCTTGGACTAGTTGACTTTTACTTGCATGTTGAGTCAGTCTGAGCACTAGGACTATACGTACACTATGGGTTGACATAGTGTGACCTATATGTATACTTAAGATGACCTATTTGACTAGGTTGCGTTGTTCGGTCGAGACTGTTCGACTACTGTACGGTTTTACTAAGAGAATTCAGTGCTTTTGCTAAGGTGAGTCTACAGTCCCTTTTTCTTTAACATTTTTGGGATGAGATACATGCTGCTTTTGAATCTGTTTCTTAAACTGTTTTTACAGTTGTTTAACATATTAGACACGAGTAACTTAAATGAATATACATATGAGTTCAGATCAAAAATCCCTTAGCTTGATTATATTAATTACTTTAAGTAAGCTCGACTTATAGGGACGGTACCGTTAGGTTTGACAAACCTCGCCTCAACGTACGAGGTGCTTATTCTGTTGTAACTTGTACACCTGATCAGTGTATGCTTAGAAAGGGTAAAAGGAAGACGCGTAGCAACTTAGCTATCCGCAGGGTTAAAGCCTTATAATCAAGTGCTCATGATAAATGTATATTTTTACGAAGCTTTTCAAAAATCTCATGGCCTAACTTACGATGAATGATACTTAAACTTGATGTTTACAAACTAGAAACTAGACATGGTAATGTCTACAAGCAGTTGAAACAAAAAGAACTTTTTGATGTCCTACTCAGTTGAAACTTGGCATCTTACAAACAGTTTAATACTTGACATTTGCTATATGCAAACTTTTGAGATTAAACCTTAGTGGTTTATGCTGATAAATGATTTTGAGAAATGATTTTCGACAAATGATTTACGAAAACTGTTTTATGAAACATACGATGAACTAATTACTTAAACCTGTAGATTCACTCAACTTTATGTTGACCCATTTTGCATGTTTTATCTCAGGTATTAGTTGCTTCCGCTGTAGAACATTGCTATTACATAGAAGTCAAGCCGAGCACTGGGACCAGAGTTAACATTCCGTTAATGGATTTTGACGGGGTGTTATAATATATCCATTACCACCCGAAATACATATACAAATACATAAATATAGATATATGCTTACATATTTACTATTATAAGTTCATTTACCGTTAGAATTATATTTTGCTTTCAACCTTATAATGAAATAACTACTGTATAATATATTACAATAAAACATGCATATCTAATAAAATAAACTTACAATTTTATATTTAATTTTTTATAATCCATATTTTATAGTAAAATTTAACAAATTTTGTTATATCATCGACAAAGATTACATATTTTTATGGATAGATTTAAATATGTCATGTTATATTTATTTCTGCTACACTACATTTTTATTTTGATAGCATATTAGAAAATATCATAACTTTTTTTTAATATCCATTGGATATCCATTAACCCGCTTAATCCACTGGATATGGATATGGATGGATGACCTGAAACTAAATGGATATGGATATGGAGATGGATGAACAAAAACTAAATGAATATGGATGTGGATACAGCATCACCCGCTCCATATCCGATCCATTGTCATCCCTATACAGAGCTCAATATGGTTATTGCTAGCTTATCTTCGAAGTTTGGATTCTAAAGTCATACTTGTACAAATAATAATACACATTGATGGATGTATCTAAAATGATACTCCCCCGTCTTAAATCTTTTGTTTCCGGACACGTAGTAGAATTGTCATTATTACAATTTACTTTTTGTTTATTTTTCAATTTTTATCCTTGCTTTTCACCTATCCTTTTGTATTACATGCATAAAATAGGGATACAAAAGAATTTGAACCTCATTATTATTATCTAGTTATAGATTATAGCTCCTATTAATTGAGTCAACAGTAAGCGTCAATTTATTGGCGACTTGATTGTCACTTTGAGCATAAATTAAATGTGCAAGATTTAAAACTCATGGATATTTGATCCTACCATTTTCATGACATCTCATATTTTATTTTTATATTTTATTATTTTTTAAAAATAAAATTTCTACTCATTTGTCGGAGGTCCATTTGGAAGCAATCTTTTTATTCGTCAAAGAGGGAGAGGGAGGACTTTCTCTACTTATTGGAGTGTATCACTCTGGGTGGAGAAATGACTTCTCTTTATTCAAAGATAGGAGAACGATTATCTACATCTCACCTCCCCCATACACCACACATACGGTATTGGGTTTTGTTGTTGTTGTGGATTATAGATTACGACAGTTAATTTGGAACATTCAAAAAATGAATAATGGATAATAGAATTTTTAGATTATTGTCATGTTCGAACTAACCTGATTATGTTGTTGAATATACTATCTTGAATATGTATGTTTATGTGCACAATGTGATTGTCGGCCTTAAATATTTAGGCAAGACAAAAGGGGGTCAACCTCGAATTGTTGAGTTGTGTTCAAATTTTATTGCATGGGTAGTATAGCTTTATATGACGCATGCGTTGCGCCTGGATCACTGTGCTAATTATTCAGTAATAATAACTATCGATAAACTCTAGCTCGATCAGCTAGTAGTTGCAGGTCAGGCCAGACCGTCAGTCTCCTTGTGGTGGTTGTAATTGTTGTGTATGCTTGTATATGTTAGGATGTTTCATTCATTTAGCATCGTGCTAATCCCCCATATCTTCTTCTTTGCAGGTAGGTTATGATGTTTTGCATCGGAATGGGAGAAGAACTTGTATGATTTGTTATGTTTGACACCGCTTGTGAACTTTGATTTCTCTAATATAAACATTTAACTGTTTTCAAATGTAATACTAGTTATATGCAGCGTATGGTGTGTATATATATATATATTTAATCAAGAGGAAATCACTTTTTTAAATTTTCAAATTACCTTTGTGAATTTTTTTAAAAAAAAGAAAAGAAAAAGAAGCAAATTTACTTTCATTCTCCTCAAAAAAGTGTTTCTCTTTATATATATATATATATATATATATATATATATATATATATATATATATATATATATATATATATATATATGATGCTTGATTTAATATATTCCGCGACATCATTTAAAAAAAGAGAGAAGAAGTACGATGTTGCATCTTTAATCCTTCTTGTGTGTTTATGATAAATACCTCTATACATTGTAGGGTAAATGGCCCAGAAGGGTTACATAACTACCTAAATTTTCAATAAAGGTAATATGATGTTTTCAGATGTCTAAAAAAGTATTGTTTTATTCAATTTTTGCTAAAAAATGATTACAATTTATAAATATATGAAAATGAAAAAATATTGTTCAGCTGGCACCCACAACATTGCCATGTAGATGCCATACAGACGTCACATTATCTACCTTTTTCGGTAATAATAAAAAGTACATTAGCTTTCTTGGTCATTTTTCATATTCTATGTTACCTTTTTGTGTTCTTGGACTATAAAACATTCATACATTTATAATTACGATTGAAATCTCCTTATCGAATTCAATTTGAGGTTTAGTGTGAATTACGAGTCCAATTAACAGTAAAGAAACGCCCAATTGTGAATATTTATTATCCAAATCAAGCTTGTGATTTACTTACAATCACTTAAACAGTTAAACTTGACTGGTAATTCACAGTCGGACACGTAATTCACAATTAAATCGGATTCTTAATTTACACTAAATTTCAATATAAATTCAATTAGGAATTTCAATAAATATAATTAATATATAAATATTTAATGGTCAAAGTGCCCAAAATGTATCATATTTTTTTTTTGAACGACGATTTTTTTTTTTGACATCAGTAGATCATTTCTTTCAACGACCCTCATCATTTGCACGGAACACACACGTTCGGGCGGAAACCCGAACCCGATCGACGGTACCCGGGAACACATCCATTCGGGCAGTGGTTCCGGGTAGGAGTCCATGAACGAATCCGGTAAAACCTCCCTATAGGGTCAATATATACCATCATTATTGGTGTTCAATTGGTTTAAAGAAAATCATGTCATTCATAAGGATCGAACCCATGATTTCTCCATATCTCATGACACAAAGTACATGAGGAGAATCGTTAGGCTATGCCCGCAAGTTCCCAAAATGTATAATAATATACGAACGTGATCAAGAAAGGTAATGTAATTTTTCTACTTGCCAAAAAGCATGATGATGTGTTGTCTACATGGCGATGATGTGATTGTCAGCTGGACAATATTAACCCAATTTCATAAGTTTTCAAATTGTAATCATTTTTGAGCAAAAATTGAAAAACACCCAATCTTTTCGGACATTCGAATAAGTCATATTACCTTTATTGATATTTTAGGTAATTTACGTTATTCTTTCGGGCCATTTTTCCTTTGTATAATTAAGAGTTGTAGTGAGAAATTGATCTTGTTTTTAGGGTTGTGAACCCGGGTATGGTTTATTAAGTATTCTTCCGTCTTAATATTACTGTTTAGTTTTGACTTTATAAGTCTAATCTAGTAATAACTTGACTTTAAATATTATTGTTTGTGTTATATAATATTTGATGAAAGTTAAGTTATACTAATGAAAACATATTTTAAAATCGAATCTATTAAAATATTATATAGCACGAATAAAAATACTGAAAGTCAATTAAAAAAAAAAACTTTAAATAGTCAAACTAGACAATTAATTTTGGGACGGAAGGAGTATTATTTCGTTTACAATCAGTGTTCTTGGTGTCATTCTCTCGAGATTTATTCACTAATCATTTCGAATTGTTGCTTTATTTAGTCTTTGCAAAATTTGAGAAAATTGTCTTGGTACTAACAGATGTGAAAGAGGTTTATGTGCGACTAACTTTTTTTATTTCGAGAAATATACTGGTTAAATAGCTCAAATTTGTGGACCAGTCGAACCTTCACTTGAATGATCTTGTGATTTATGTTTTATAAAACAATAGAAACTATGTGTACTGATTGAAAATACCTAAACGTAAAATTCACTTATATGGAGCAACTTATATTCTTAAACTTATTTAAAAAATAAAATAAAATTATATACTACTATTACAACAACATTGCCAGGATGTAAAGATGTATATAGTACCCTTATTCAAAAATAAAGAGAATACTTTTGTAAATACATTCGACAAAACTCGAACACCTCTAGAAGCCGTATTATATACAACCACGGAGTATTAGTAAAAATGATTTTTTTATTTTATTTTTGTTACGCTGATCATGTTTCATATAAAGAAGCAGTATTATATACTTTTATTCAAAATGATTTTTTCTTCTTCTTTTGGTTAAGTTCATTATGTTTGAATATGTCATTTCAAGCTTTCCTTCAAAGTCATATCTCTTTGAAATACAATATTCGATTTTAAGAAAACAGTTTCAAATAATCAAATGTCGGATTGATTGACAAAAAAATGCATAGATATTTGGTATCATTTTTTGTCTATATATTCTAGTTTCACATTTATGCAAGTAATTTGTGTATCATTTGCACCTTTATTTATAATAAAAATAATGTAATATAAAACCATTGTAATTAACTCTTTCGCAATTCAAGTTGGTCTGGTCCATTCGCTCTCCAAGAAATCCAAACCCGGAGCTTCGAGTGAGTATAAAACCGATCGAAGAAAATAAAACTTGATTGGCTAATTTGGATTTCAAACCCGAAAAATATTGTGGACCATGGATGAATTTTTTTTTTTCTTCTGAAAGGCGGGTAGGATTTTATTAATCTCACAATATTTTTACAACATAGCTCACTGCTTTTATACATAAAAACTCACTGAGCAAACTAAATCACCATGATGCAAAGGTTGCAACATAGTAACAAAGTTTTACATATCTCGACTAATTACAACTTATGGGTGTGTTTGGATGAAACCAGCTGGAGCTGAAGCTTATAGCTGGAGCTGGAGCTTATGGGCAAGAGCTGGAGCTGGAGCTTATTTTTAAAGTTGGTAGCTGGAGCTTATTATTATTTATAAGTGTTTGGTAAACTAGCTGGAGCTTATTTTCCAGTTCATAAGCTCTACTTTTTTTCCATAAGCTATTAGAAGTAGCTTATTTTTCTAGAGCTTATGATTTTCATAAGCTCTACTTTTTATGTCTACCAAACAAAGCTTATTAGTTGGAGCTTATTAAAATCATAAGCTCAAGCTCCCATAAGCTCTCATAAGCTCCCATAAGCTCCTGCGCCAAACACACTCTATGACAATAACACTTGCGGATTGTGTAGCCAATTGTGCCAATCGATCTTTTTAATTTTGCAACGTTTCACGATCCACTCAAAGCTCTTAACTTGTACGGAGTATCTCATTTAGTGCGACCGGTGGATTCCATCCTTTATTTAAGAAGACCTTTTGATTCCGGTTCTTCCATATTAGATATCTACATGTCCATTCAACCGCTTGCCAAATCTGTAACGCCCCGTACAAAGTCAACGTGTACGGATCATTAACAACATGATCATTACACGGTTACAACACCATTCATGAAAAGATAACGTCTTTACCAACGTAAAGTGTTTTACAAAAGATAACGTGCTTCTACGAATAGAAAGCATTAACATAAGTACGTGACACAAATGTCATTACAAAGTCATTGTTCAAATGTAACATAAGTTGTGAATGCAAAGTAAAAGTTCCATGATTGAGACATCTCTAAACAATGCAGCGGAAGTCTAACACAGCGAGTCTGTAACAGCAAGTCTATAGCACCAAGACTATAACAGCAAGTCTAACAGCGGAAGCAACAACGTCTAAGCACCTGAGAAATACATGCTTTAAAATGTCAACACGAATGTTGGTGAGCTATAGTTTGTTTGTAAACAACAATGTAATGTAGACCACGAGATTTCGTATTCAAAACAGTATCTCAAATCCGTATGATAAAGTATATGCTTATCCGTGGGCACTCGGTAACTAACTTAACAAGTAATATAAATATCACCCCCTAAAAGTACACTTGGCGAGTGCGTATGTTCTCGAAGTATTAAACACCCGTTAAATGCTAGTGCGACTAGCCCGAGTGGAGATGTCAAACCCTATGGATCCATATCTAATATTCGCGTCTACCGGTTCATAAACCAATAGTTAAACGTTACCGAGCTAAGGGGAATCTTTGTGCCGTTATGTCACCCACACATATATAAAGTTTAAGTACTCGTGTCTAGTATGTAAAACATAAAAAGTGCATGTATTCTCAGTCCCAAAAATAGTTAAAGTAAAAAGGGAGCTATAACTCACAGTGAATAATGCGGTAAAAGTCGATACGAAAATGTAAGCAAGTAGTAAGTCGGTCCAAACAAGTAAGTTGGTCGATCCAAAAAATCCTCAACCTAAGTCAATGGTTGCTAAGTCAGTAAATCGTTCCAAAAGGTTTAAAAGTACGTAATTTAGGCATCATCATTATCATCATCCTACGTAAAAGATAAAGTAAGTTTTCAACAAGAATAGAGATCGAAACAAAGGGCTGACTTCAAACAGCCGCTACGACCTCTATACAAACTGAAATGACGCGCGGCCAGTGGCCAAGGCTCCGTTTGTGAGTCCTCTTACCGCTGTTCAATTTTCAGATCCTAAATCGATGTCGTTTGACCGTGATGACAGTTCAAGCGCGAGTAGGTCGGAAATTTCACCATGTCGTTACGAAGGCGTAGTGATTTTTGGATGGCTATAAATCCTAAACCGTATATCCGATTTAGGCGAGTCTTAAATGAAAAGTCATCTACTCGAACCGAACTATCTGGAAATCAACTTTTCAGAAGCCCCAGGAGTCTGATCAGACCCTGAAAAACAGAAAACATGTGCTCCGGTGGGTTTCTTGGTGTTTGATGCTTAGCACGGTTCTCATCCTTGATGCGTATATGTGATGAATCGGGAAATTCCGACCAAATTTAAACTTTATTCTTATATGATTTCGATATGATAAGCAAAGTCTATTTAATTGAATCTCAAAAAGTTTGAACTGTTTCAAATATTCAATTGACCTTCGACTGCTCTCGACGATTCACGAATAATTAATTGTAAATAGACTTGTGTGTATATACATATATATTGATATAGATAATAATTGAAAATATAAATTTGAAGTATTATATGTTGTTGTTATTAAAAATTAATAAAATAAAAATATGATATTATAATAATTATTATATAAAATATATCTCTATATATAAATAAAGTATATTAAAAATAAATATTAAATGATTGTAATACTCGTTTGATGTTTCGATTGATATTAAGCAAGTTAAATTCAAACTTATGTAATATTAAAATAAACGGTGATACGAAAATGAGTTCTATAAATTTTAGGCTTATTAAAAATGTATTTAGGAACTATTTGTTGAATTTTAAAACTTTTTATATTTTACTTGGGGTTGGGAGTGAATAATTAATGTAAATTTTATTTAATGGTTAATGATTGAATTTTATACCATAACGACATAAATAAATAAATATAATTACTATAAAAATTTGAAATTTTTCCGAAAGACTTTTATCCGCCACTAATTAACAACGGAGCAAGAAATATCATCCGGATAAATCGTCGGTAGGAAGATAACAAGAGAGTGGCTGCTCTTGCTTTTAAAACACGTTAATTTATTAGTTTATTGTCTACTATAGTGTTCTTTTAACTTTATATATACATTCATTCATGCATGAAGTCAATTATCATGAACCAACTTGTTTATTTACTTTGTAGTTACTTCATTCATGAATTAATACTGCATATCACAATTATTAACATTGCTATTTCTTAGTGTTATTTGGTTTTACAATTCAAACACCATACAAACCCATCTCAAACTTCTTTACGAATTATACAATTCTAGCTTACAAAATCGTTGAGCCGTTTTATTTTGTAACGGATCAACAGTGATCACTCTCAACAAAACCCACTTCATCACCACTAACAACCACTATGTTCAACCGTCACCAACATAATCATCGACCATCTTGCTCTTATACGATAACCATCTTCAACAATCATCACTCATCACCATCATCATCTTCATTGATGATCACCATCACAAAACCCACTTGTTTAACTTGCATATTACAAACCCACCATATCACCAAAAACCATCATCCACCAACAAACTCTTACGGTTACCATTGTAAATTGAAGCAACCATCAACCTCGTCACCATCTCACCCATGATCGCCAGCCAACATCACAACCTCATACCACCCGTCGTGTTCACCATTCAAACACCACCCTTATTATTACTATTCCTGTTGTTCGAAAACACCAACCCACAACCTATCGTTTATTCTTGTTACTGAACGATTACAACCCAACATCTTCTCATTAAACCTATTTTTACTGCTGCCCTACGAAGCCCCAAACCACCTTTGGACACTATCATTCATTATTATCAAACATCGCCACTACTATCATCACCACCATCGAATGTGGGTTCGAACACCCCACTTATAATTTTTTTCTCTTCTTCGAGCCATAAACATCGTTCATCATTATCAAACCGTAACAAATCATCATCTTCGTCAGTCCCCACCATTGAATTATCATCATCATCATCATCATCATCATCATCATCATCCATGTTGCTGCTGTTGTTCGAATGGGATTCTGTGATTGTTTGTTTTTCAGTGTTGCATTGGGTATTGGTTCCACGATATACCTAGCTCACTACCAGATAACTCGATCTACTCATCGTAAAGATCTAGTACGTACCTTAACATTCTCGATATTTTTCCTCAATAAAATCCATGGTTTTAACGATTCCGATTCAATTAAAGGCTCAGCTCTCTTCAACATAATCGAAACTTTTATATATATTTTTTTGTTATTGACGATGGAATATGATGATGAGGAAAGTCATGATGATGAAAAGGTGATGTTAAAGTGGAAAGATGATGAATCAATTCCTATTCTGTTTCCCTTTTTCCCTAACGAAGGTACCCACCACCACAAAAGATGTTAACCGATTTTATTTAATCCTAAACTTAACGAATCCCTAATGGTTTGATCATATCAGGCTTATTGAACTCAAGTGATAAAATAAATAGGTTTAACTTGAGCCATGGGCTTGTTTAGTTAGTGGACTGATTGGGCCAAGAAGAAATATAGAAGCAAGTAAAGACGGGTTAAATAATTGATCCTGTAAGTTTAATCAGAAAAATGAGAATAGTTCAATGGTTAGTGGTGTGTGTGTGTGTGCTTATTCAAGAGGTCGTGGGTTCGAGCCCGGGCTATGACATTTATTTTTAGGATTTGCTTGAAGGTAGTCTCCTTTTATGTTATTATTTTTGTTACTATTATTATTATTAAAAGTATTATTATTATTAGTATTATTGTTATTAAGTATTATAAATATTAATAATTATTATTACTTTTACCATTATTATTATTATTACAACTAAATTATTATCATAATTATCATTAATAGTAAAATTATTAGTTTTGTAAGTATTATTATTATGAGCATTATTATTATCATTATTATTATCACCCTTATTGTTAACTTTATTTTCATACAAATTATTACTAGTATTATCATTATTATTATTATTAAAAATGATTATTACAATTGTAAGTATTGTTATTATTATCATTATAAAGACATTACAACTTTTTACTTATTATTATTATTATTATTATTATTATTATTATTATTATTATTATTATTATTATTATTATTATTATTATTATTATTATTATTATCATTATTTCAAAATGAGTATTATTATTATTATAACTACTGATATTATTATTATAAAGATATAACGGTTTTTGGTTATTTATTGGTATTATTTTAACCAAATAAATATTAGTTACACAAAATTATATCTAAAACATATAACCTAACTCTATTATTATTATTTTAATAAGTAAGATATATAAAATAAATATATGTAAGTTATTAATGAAAAACATAAATCATTTAAATAACAAGTATAGCACTAATAATATATAAATTTGTTTGATTACGAGTATATATGTTAATGTACTTATAAATGATATAGGTTCGTGAATCCGAAGCCAATCATGCATTGTTCAGTATCGTCGTATGCATATTTTTACTACAAAATATCGTATCGTGAGTTCATTTGATTCTCTTTTACTCTTTACATTTTTGGGACTGAGAATACATGCGCTGTTTTTACAACTGCTTTATTAAATGCTTTTGAAATATATTTTGAACTGCGAATACATGAAATGCATTTATAAATGTTTGACGAGATAGACATAAACAAAACATTCCTCGAATGAATTATGTGGACATGATAATTGCCACCATTGAATTATGTGGACATGATAATTGCCACCATTGAATTATGTGGACATGATAATTGCCACTGTTAAATTATGTGGACATGATAATTGCCACCATTGAATTATGTGGACATGATAATTGCCACCATTAAATTATGTGGACATGATAATTGCCACCATTGAATTATGTGGACATGATAATTGCCACCAATTGATGTGAATGTTATGTATCGAGAGAATGATTTTTATACACAGGTTATGTGTATTGGTTTTTGAGCACGAGATATGTGTATGGTTACTAAAATTTATAAAAAATGGATTGCGTACACTAGAAAGATGTACCGTATTTAAAATATATCGCATGTACATTACAGGTGGGTGTAGGATTCGGGCCCATTTGTACCATGCAGCATTTAAATCTAGTGGTCTATCAAAATGATGAATTTTATTATTTTAAGATAAACCTATGAACTCACCAACCTTGTGGTTGACACTTGAAAGCATGTTTATTCTCAGGTATGAAAGAAATCTTCCGTTGTGCATTTGCTCATTTTAAAGACATTACTTGGAGTCGATCATCGCAATGGGACCAAATGTTGATGACTTCGTCCAGATGGATTAGGACGGCGCATGACAGGTGGTATCAGAGCGGTGGTCTTAGCGAACCAGGTCTTGCATTAGTGTGTCTAACTGATAGTTGTTTAGATGCATTAGTGGGTCTGGACTTCGACCGTGTCTGCATGTCAAAAGTTTTGTTTATCATTTGTTGTCGGAAATTACCTGCTTATCATTCTTAGTCTAGACACATCTTACTGCTTTGATTGCATGAATAGTGTATAGACAAAATTCATATCTTAGCGTATCTGTTACTGTAGACTGCCTGACATATGCCGTAAATTCCTCTGTAGTCTACGAAATCTTTAGTACTATATTTAGGTATTCTATGTAATTAGAATATCATCCGATATCCAAAAATCATTTTATATCGGGAAAAAAATCCTTTGCTAAATCGTACGAAATGGAACTCGTCACTAATTCAAGTTCTTTGGAACCCGACAGCTATTCCGACATGGATGTTCACCTAAGCTCCGGAAGCAGCGTCACCAGAATGAGTCAAACAATTAGCCATCCCCAATTCATCTGATGAGTTCGTAGTCGACTTAACCAATGGAGACGAGAAGAAGGCGATCCTTTCCACCCACCAACCAAATTCATCTCTTGGTGAAGAACCTGAAGCACTTACCGGCGAACCTGTCCGAAACTCCATCTTCTCTCTCATTTCCAGAGTATCCCGTCATGATTATATTCTATCCACAATTCTAAACCTTATTCATTCGCTCGTTTCGACCGTCAATCATCCCGGAACAATAGAAGAAGTCAACGAACTTCGCGCTCGAGTAATCAATTTGGAGAATATGGTGCAAAATTTACCAGCTACAACAACATCACCGGCACCAACAGTACCATCAGTAACATCACCAGTACCATCAACAATCCATGCCTCAACATCTCATTCTGTACCTCGAGTATAATCATCGTTCTACGTATCATTTTACAACAATTATCTTCGTTCTTCATGGCGATTATGTAATCTCTAAAGTTTTAGAGATTATTTATTCTAGCTCAAACCGAAAAGCAAATGAGATTAATATCATGTTAACTCATTAAATCCATGATTACATCTGAAGAAAATATATATGTATATATGTTTTCATAAAGATTGTAATTAAAAATTCTTTTGTACAAACTGTTAATGGTGAAAATATTTTAATGGGTCGGTTATACCCGAGGAATATTTAGATTTCACATTAATAAGTTACACTGTACATTCTTCGAATCTGATTCAACAGTCATTTACTATCCTACTTACATCCACAGATATACCTATCCGTTCACCGCAGAATAACTATTTTCATTCAATTTCATATTTGGATTTTGACCTATAAGAATCCAACAAGTGGCATAATGAAGAAAACATTGGACAAAATAAAATTTGTTAGAAACAAACAAATTAACTATGAGAAAAATTTTGTTAAGAATCCACGCTAACTGTTCCTAGCTAACTGTTCCTAGCTAACTGATTACATTTTATTTAACGCAATTTATTTATCGCAATTTATATTCTCGCAATTTTATTTATCGTCATTTGATTTCTGTTATTTATTTTACGCACTTTAAATATCGGAACACGTATACAAGGTTTTGACATATCATATCGACGCATCTATATATATTATTTGGAATAACCATAGACACTCTATATGCAGTAATGATCGAGTTAGCTATACAGGGTTGAGGTTGATTCTATAATAATATATATACTTTGAGTTGTGATCGAGTCTGAGACATGTATACAATGGGTCACGAATACGTATTAATTAATTCGAATATTATATATTAAACTATATATGAATTGTTGAATTACTAATTGTGGACTACGAACTGTGGACTAATGACATTGGACAATTAAAATGAATTAAAATATTGATTATAACATATGAAACTAAACATCTCTTCAAGTTTTCCACTTGATCTCAACTAAAACCTCATTTGTATCTTGACGATTCCAATCTGCGTTCAAACCTTTCATAATACTTGAAAACATCTCAATCGAGAGGATGAACCAACCGCACTTCATCTACGGAAGAAAAGATTGGTGCATATAGTTATACACCTGAAAACACTCGGAACCTGAGTAAACGTTTAAAACATGTCTGTGCTAACTCCTTTGGCGTTATTATTACCGAAAATAACTTCGCAATTCTTTTCCAAAGTAGCCAATTTTGTCACAGCTCCAGTAAGTCAACTTTGACTTTTCATTCGAATTAGCCTTATTATAACTTCGATATATAAGTTTGCTTTTCGTCATCGTTACCGGGAAACGGTTTATATTTCACCACATTAGCAGTAAACCTACCAACAACTTCATTACTCATTGACTTTAGTTTCTCCGAAGAATTATTATATTTGTTCATTAAAACCATATCATATACTCATCCGCATCTTGTAACGAGAATTGCCATAACAATTACCAGAAATCAGCAATCAGTATTTTGAACCTCGCAACGTTTCTACATCAACAGTTATATGTATACATATAACATTTATCTCTTAGAATCATGATCTTCCATTCTGAAAATCTGAAAAGCACACATTCTACGAATCAACATTCCAAAGTTTGAAAATGCTGATGGAGCAGCAAAAACTGTAAACGGATTGAGCAAACCATGAAGGAGGCTGTGAACAAATCACAAATTCTAAACCTGCCTTCCAAAAATCCAAATGATTCAGTATCTGCTGAAGTCATTAACGAATACCTTGCTCCTGACTCTACATATTTACGGACAAACCTTCATCATCATCTATCGATATTAGAAATTCTAAGATATTATCGTAACTTTCGTTATAAATATCCTCGATATTTCTAAAGATATCTTCATAACTATTCTTAGCGGAAATCATTTATCTTATCGCGATATCAGTGTTACATCAGAAAGGAAACTGTTTTAGTTTCTAAATTCTGAAATATTCAAATTTAAAATATGAATGTTTTTGAAGTAGTGTTGGGAACTGATGCATGAGTTAGTATAATATAATGACACTTGATCAACGTGATTATATTACAGTAAGTCATGCTGAGTTTCTAATGGAACGTGATGATTCACAGATCATAACGTCATCATGTGATATGGTACACGACTCTTACATTCTACCTAATATCCAAACTTATCAATAACCTATTTCCTTGATAGTCTATCTTTTCTTATGAATTCTAGTGATTTAACCAATCAAGATCGCGCTATTACAATTTCTCTCTCAGAACATTAGTTATGTTCATTCGAAACATCATACCTACGAATTCTGGACTGTTATTCGCTTGACTTAAAGTCGGGAAGAGAAAACAAAAGGATGGAACTCCAAAATATAAAAGAAACAAAGGGAGTAGATTTATAGTGAAATATCAGACAGAGAAATCGAGACAGATCACCGTATTTAATAAAAGAGATCTTAATTCCATTATTCACCGAAGAATCAGATCTTATAGATTTCAAAGATTTTCTTTAAATCCCTTGAATTCCGGAATTCAACCGAGACAACGTTAAAAGTTAAGACGGATCTGCATTTATTCGTTTCACTCTTTTGTGATAGCTTCACTCGTACGCTTCACGTAATCGAATTATTTTATCCTTATTACTCAATAGTAATAAAACTCTATTTATCAGCTCATGTGAGTCATGAAAACATATCTATTGTCAGCCATGACCATATCAATCAAATTTCGGGATGAAATTTTTTTAACGGGTAGGTACTGTGACGACCCGGGAAATTCCGACCAAATTTAAACTTTATTCTTATATGATTTCGATATGATAAGCAAAGTCTATTTAATTGAATCTCAAATAGTTTGAACTGTTTCAAATATTCAATTGACCTTCGACTGCTCTCGATGATTCATGAATAATTAATTGTAAATAGACTTGTGTGTATATACATATATATATATATAGATATAGATAATAATTGAAAATATAAATTTGAAGTATTATATGTTGTTGTTATTAAAAATTAATAAAATAAAAATATGATATTATAATAATTATTATATAAAGTATATCTCTATATATAAATAAAGTATATTAAAAATAAATATTAAATGATTGTAATACTCGTTTGATGTTTCGATTGATATTAAGCAAGTTAAATTCAAACTTATGTAATTTTAAAATAAACGGTGATACGAAAATGAGTTCTATAAATTTTAGGCTTATTAAAAATGTATTTAAGAACTATTTGTTGAATTTTAAAAATTTTTATATTTTACTTGGGGTTGGGAGTGAATAATTAATATAAATTTTGTTTAATGGTTAATGACTGAATTTTATACCATAACGACATAAATAAATAAAAATAATTACGATAAAAATTTAAAATTTTTCCGAAAGATTTTTATCCGCCACTAATTAACAACAGAGCAAGAAATATCATCCGGATAAATCGTCGGTAGGAAGATAACAAGAGAGTGGCTGCTCTTGCTTTTAAAACACGTTAATTTATTAGTTTATTGTCTACTATAGTGTTCTTTTAACTTTATATATACATTCATTCATGCATGAAGTCAATTATCATGAACCAACTTGTTTATTTACTTTGTAGTTACTTCATTCATGAATTAATACTGCATATCACAATTATTAACATTGCTATTTCTTAGTGTTATTTGGTTTTACAATTCAAACACCATACAAACTCATCTCAAACTTCTTTACGAATTATACAATTCTAGCTTACAAAATCATTGTGTCGTTTTATTTTGTAACGGATCAACAGTGATCACTCTCAACAAAACCCACTTCATCACCACTAAAAACCACTATGTTCAACCGTCACCAACATAATCATCGACCATCTTGCTCTTATACGATAACCATCTTCAACAATCATCACTCATCACCATCATCATCTCCATCGATGATCACCATCACAAAACCCACTTGTTTAACTTGCATATTACAAACCCAGCATATCACCAAAAACCATCATCCACAACAAACTATTACGGTTACCATTGTAAATTGAAGCAACCATCAACCTCGTCTCCACCTCACCCATGATCGCCAGCCAACATCACAACCTCATACCACCCGTCGTGTTCACCATTCAAACACCACCCTTATTATTACTATTCATGTTGTTCGAAAACACCAACCCACAACCTATCATTTATTCTTGTTTACTGAACGATTACAACCCAACATCTTCTCGTTGAATCTGTTTTTACTGCTGCCCTACGAAGCCCCAAACCACCATTGGACACCATCATTCATTATTATCAAACATCGCCACTACTATCAACACTACCATCGAATGTGGCTTCGAACACCCCACTTATATTTTTTTTCTCTTCTTCGAGCCATAAACATCGTTCATCATTATCAAACCGTAACAAATCATCATCTTCGTCAATCCCCACCATCAAATTATTATCATCATCATCATCATCATCATCATCATCCATGTTGCTGCTGTTGTTCGAATGGGATTCTGTGATGGTTTGTTTTTCAGTGTTGCATTGGGTATTGGTTCCACGATATACCTCGCTCATTAACAGATTACTCGATCTACTCATCGTAAAGATCTAGTACGTACCTTAACATTCTTGATATTTTTCTTCAATAAAATCCATGGTTTTAACGATTCCGATTCAATCAAAGGCTCAGCTCTCTTCAACATAATCGAAACTTTTATATATTTTTTTTTGTTGTCGACGATGGAATATGATGATGAGGAAAGTCATGATAGTGAAAAGGTGATGTTACAGTGGAAAGATGATGAATCAATTGCTATTCTGTTTCCCTTTTTCCCTAATGAAGGTACCCACCACCACAAAAGATGTTAACCTGTGACGACCCGGAAATTTTCGACCAAATTTAAACTTAATCTTTATATGTTTTCGACATGATAAGCAAAGTCTATAATGTTGAGTCTTGATAATTTTGAAACTGTTTCATATATTTAATTGGCCTTCGACCATTACCGACGATTCACGAACAATTGTTGTAAGCTAATATATATATATATATATATATATATATATATATATATATATATATATATATATATATATATATATATATATATATATATATATATATATATATATATATATATATATATATATATATATATATAATAGTATGAATAATAAACTGAGATAATAAACTACAATTAAATCATTAGAATTAACTATGTAAAAATAATATACAAAATAAATAAGTGTAATTAAAATGAATGTATTTATATAAATACATATATAATTTATAATCAGTTGTGATATATAAATATTAAATAAATGTTAACACATAATATAATATTGTATATTATATGTAATTATAAGTATAGTTGTTATATTATTACATTCAATATTAATAATATTATTAAAACTTATTACATGAAATTTGATAAAATTGAGTTATTATAATTACTAATATTACTGTTATCATTGTTAACATCATTATTATTATTATAACTAGTAATAAAATTGTAATTTTAGTTATTATGATTAATAATAGTGATATTATTAGATATAAATATTATATGGAACATTAAAAATAATTAATATTATCATTAATAAGATTATTATTAACATTGTTATAATTATTATTATAGGTTTTATTATTTATTATGAATATAATTATTGTTGTTATTATTGATATTATCATTATTAATATTAGTATTTTTATTGTTATTATTAGTATTCTTATCAAAATTTATGATAGTAATGGATCTTTTATTAATAAATTGATATCAATAAATTACTTAATATAACACATATAAATATAGATATACTTCGTATATATAGAAATACAGATATGATCAATATTATTTAGATTATTATTATTATTAATATAATTTTAATTATTATTTATTTATAATTATATAAGCACAAAAGAACGAATCTAAATATGATTCTTTTCACTTTCAAACTGTATAAGATTTTGTTTATTGTCTGTTAATTGGTACTATCAATCGAACTAAATTACTAAAACGTCCAAAATCTGTTAAGAGTCCCAATCTCCTTTTAATTTTTTTATTTATTTATTTGGTACCTGCTTGAATTTTTCTGTCAAACTATAACTAATATAAAACTCAATCCAACTCATTGTAAAATGGTACCCGTCGATTCTCCTTATCAATTTCCAACCACAGAAACCTTTCACAGCGTTTAATTTTATTTAATTTTACAAAATGTATGAAGAACAAGAGAAAACTACTCTGTTCTTGAACTCGAAGTACACTAGGTTGATTTCAAAAGAAATTTTAAAATGTGTAAATGCTATTATGTTAGGAATCATTTACTTAATCTTTCTGCCAAGTCTCAACATCCAATTTCTTAAAACAAGAACGAATTCAAGAGTCAAAGGTATTTTCTAAAAAGTTAAAGATATGTGTTCATCCCTAAATTTGAATTCGTTTTAAGGTTTATGTTAAAATTGATGATTTAGAAAGTTTACATAAACGATTTAAGACCTATTTCATTTTATAATTATAGTCTAAAACGATTTGGAATTCGATATTTGAATTTGAGTTTGCTTTTGTTCTTCGCGATATACAGCAGGAATATATATATATATATATATATATATATATATATATATATATATATATATATATATATATATATATATATATATATATATATATATATATATATATATATATGTATATGTATATATATATATATATATGTATATATATATATATATATATATGTATATATATATATATATATGTATATATATATATATATATGTATATATATATATATATATATATATATATATATATATATATATATATATTTGTTTTGTTTTGTTTTGATTATCTGATGTTACATTACAAGTCATTACTAACCCAAATATTAGTCTTAGAATAAGTAAGATCATTCGTTGTTATGATTTGGATTCTCCAGTCGACTGAATTTTTATGAAGGAGAAGAAGAAATAAATGAAAACAGAAAAATAGTTTAAATAAAATTTGGAATGGGTAAATTTAAGAAAGACAACACTGGAGCAATGGTTAGGGAGGTGATAGGTATTCGAGAGGTTGGGGGTTCGAGTCCCTTGAGTGGCAGTATTTTTTTTTAGGCCGAATTTCATTAAAGGTAGCTTCATTTTATATTATTATTATTATTATTATTATTATTATTATTATTATTATTATTATTATTATTATTATTATTATTATTATTATTATTATTATTATTATCATCCTTGTTAATAATTATTATTATGATGTAAATTATTATTATTATTAATATTAATTATATGACTATTATCATAGCTAATATAATTAATGTTACTAATACTATTGTTATTACTAAGTATTATTATTATTAATATTAGTATTAGAATTATCATCTAAACACCCTTATTAATATTATTATTAACATGATTATTAAAGTTAATATTAAAAAATATAATTATTATTGATATTACTATTAAAATTATTATCATTAGTATTAAAATGACCGATAAAAGTATTGCTATTATTATTACTAACATTAGTATTGGAATTAACCTTATTATTTTCATTAATACTAGTATTAACATCATTGTTATTATTATTAAGATTATTAAGATTATTATTAACGTAAGTATCATTAAAAACAATATCATTATTATTATTATTATTAATATTATCATTATTAATAAAAGTTATTATTATTATCACTAGTAAAACAGTAATATCAAAAACTACCTTTTTAAGAAGATAAATATTTTGCACACAAAATATACATATTACATATACTATGATTATATTTAAATTTCACATAACTATATATATATATATATATATATATATATATATATATATATATATATATATATATATATATATATATATATATATATATATATATATATACATATACATATATACATATATATAACCTACTAATATTATTTATATAAATATTTACAAATAACAAATTATCGATTTTTAAATATAACATTAAACAAGTAAGTATGTAAATATAGATATATTAATATAACTATATAAATATTAACTATTATGAATATATACACAAATTAAACATACATAATATATAAATTAAAGGTATAATAAGTAAATTTGTTCAGTTATGATTATATGTTTTAATATAGATATACAAATGATATAGGTTCGTGAATCCGAGGCCAACCCTGCATTGTTCAGTTGTTCAATTTAGTCATATGTATTTTTACTACAAAATACAGTATGGTGAGTTCATTTGATTCCCTTTTACTCTTTACATTTTTGGGACTGAGAATACATGCGCTGTTTATAACTGTTTCCTAAATGCTTTTGAGATATATTTTTGAACTGAGAATACATGAACTGTTTTTATAAATGATTGACAAAATAGACACAAATATTCAAAACTACATTCTATGATAGAATTATTTGGATTCAGAGGTTCGATTTAGTAGTTAACAGAGAGATAATTTTGCATTGCGTACGCATTAGATTCCGTTTTAACTACCATCGGCGGGATGATTTTGCATTGCACGCACGCACTATCCCCCGATGTATTGTATTGTATTATAGTCGACTTTGTAGTTGGTAACGGAGGGATGATTTTGCATTGCGTACGCATAAGCCCCCGTTTCAGCTACCCTCGGAGGGATGATTTTGCATTGCGTATGCATTAGCCCCCGTTGTAAGAATTATATTGTATTAACTACCATGGTGAGATGATTTTGTCATTGCACTACGCATTAGCTACCATTGGTGAGTTGTTTGAAAGGTTCCGGTGTTCTTCATATGAATGATTTTCCAGCAGTGAGCAGACCTGCACAGATTGTTTTCTAAATATGAGTATCTTGTGGTCTATTATATTATTGAAAAATGATTATTTATGATAAACTAATGAACTCACCAACCTTTTGGTTGACACTTGAAAGCATGTCTATACTCAGGTATGAAAGAAATCTTCCGCTGTGCATTTGCTCATTTTAAAGATATTACTTGGAGTCATTCATGAAATATTTCAAAAGACGTTGCATTCGAGTCATTGAGTTCATCAAGATTATTATTAAGTCAATTATAGTTGGATATATTATGAAATGGTATGCATGCCGTCAACTTTCGATGTAAAGAAAGTTTGTCTTTTGAAAACGAATGCAATGTTTGTAAAATATATCATATAGAGGTCAAGTACCTCGCGATGTAACCAAATGTAATGTATTCATCTAGATGGATTAGGATGGGTCATTTCAGGTGGTATCAGAGCGGTGGTCTTAGAAAACCAGGTCTTGCATTAGTGTGTCTAACTGATAGTTGTTTAGATGCATTAGTGGGTCTGGACTTCGACCGTGTCTGCATGTCAAAAGTTTTGCTTATCATTTAGTGTTGAAAATTATTTGCTTATCATCCTTAAAGTCTAGACACGTCTTACTGCCTCTATTGCATAGACAGTGTATAGATAAATTCATATCTTAGCGTATCTGTTATTGTTACCTGTCCTGACAGCTTCCTTAGATTCCTCCGTAACTTATGAGATTTTAGTATTATATATGCATATGTAAATTATGTATTGCAGGGTACTAATCTACATCCTATAATCTATTTCTTATCGAAAATCCTTCATCTGATCGTACGAGATGAATCCCTCAACTAGTTCGAATTCCTGGGATTCCGACAGCTATTCCGATATGGAGTTTCACCTAAGCTCCGAAAACAAGAATGAATCAACCAATCATCCATCCCCAATTCATCTGATGGGTTTGTAGTCGACTTAACCGATGGAGACGAGAAGAAGACGATCCTTTCTACCCACCAACCTGCACTCTTGGCAAAGAACCTGAAGCACTCACCGGAAAACCAATCCGAAACACTATTTTCGCCCTCATTACCCGAATATCTCGCTATGATTATATACTATCTCAAATTTAAAACCTTATTCATCCGCTCGTTCCGACCAACAATCATCCCGGAATAATGGAAGAAGTCAACGAGCTTCGCGCTCGAGTAATCAATTTGGAAAAACGTGGTGCAAAACCTACCAGCTTCAGCAACATCACCAGTACCAACAGTACCACCAACATCAATACCAGTACCACCAACAACCCAAGTTTCAACATCACATGCCTCATCATCTCATTCTGTACCTCGAGTATAATCATCGTTCTACATGTCGTTCTACATCATTTATCTTCGTACGACATGACGATTATGTAATCTCTAGTGTTTTAGAGATTATATATTCTTGTTCTAACGGTAAATCAAATGAGTTTAATATCATATTAACTCATTAAATCCATGATTACATCTGATGAAAATATATATATGTATATATGTTTTCATAAAGATTGTAATTAAAAATTCTTTTGTACAAACTGTTAATGGTGAAAACATTTTAACGGGTAGGTAATACCCGAGGAATATTTAAATTTCACATTAATAAGTTACACTGTACATTCTTCGAAACTGATTCAACAGTCATTTACTATCTTACTTACATCAACAGATATACGAATCTATTCACTACAGAATAACCATTTTCATTCAATTTCATATTTGGATTTTGACTTATCAAAATCCAACAAGTGGCATGAAGAAGAAAACATTGGACAAAAATAAAATTTGTTAGAAACAAACAAATTAACTATGAGGAATTTTGTTAAGAATCCACGCTAACTGTTCCTAGCTAACTGATTACATTTTATTTATCGCAATTTAATTATCGCAATTTATATTCTCGCAATTTTATTTATCGTCATTTAATTTCAGTTATTTATTTTACGCACTTTAAATATCGGGACACGTATACAAGGTTTTGACATATCATATCGACGCATCTATATATATTATTTGGAATAACCATAGACACTCTATATGCAGTAATGATCGAGTTAGCTATACAGGGTTGAGGTTGATTCTATAATAATATATATACTTTGAGTTGTGATCGAGTCTGAGACATGTATATAACGGGTCACGACAAGTATTAATTAATTCGAATATTATATATTAAACTATATATGAATTGTTGAACTACAAATTATGGACTCCTAGCTATGGACTAATGACATTGGACAATTAAAATGAATTAAAATATTGATTATAACATATGAAACTAAACATTTCTTCAAGTTTGCCACTTGATCTCATCTTAAACCTCATTTGTATCTTGAAGATTACAATCTGCGTTCAAACCTTTCATGATTCTTGAAAACACTTCAATTAATATGATGAACCAACCGTACTTCATCTACGGAAGGAAAGATTGATGCGTATAGTTATGCACCTGAAAACACTCGGAACCTGAGTAAACGTTTAAAACGTATCTGTGCTAGCTCCTTTAGCGTTGTTATTACCGAAAATAACTTTGCAATCCCTTTTCAAAGTAGCCAATTTTGTCACAGCTCCAGCAAGTCAACTTCGAATTTTTATTCGGATTAGCCTTATTATAACCTTGATATATACGCATGCTCTTTTATTGTTACCAGAGAACTTTTTATACTTCACCATATTACCAGCATACGTACCAGCAACCTCGTTGCTCCTTGGCTTAAATCTCTCCAAAAAATCACCATTTTTATCTATTAAAGTCTTATCATGAACTCATTCGCATTTTGTAACGAGAAATGTCATATCAATTACCGGGAATTAGCAATCAGTATTTTGAAATCTCGCAGCGTGTCTACCTCAATAGTTATATGTATAACCTTTATCTCTTAGAATTATGACCTTCCATTCTGAAATTTTGAAACGCACCCAGCCTACGAATTAATACATTGTACTTTGAAAAAGCTGAATGAAGCAGCAGAAACTGTAGACAACTGTAAACGACCTTAATCGTCGAAAGTTTGATGATAAAGAATAGTATGTTGGAAAAGCTCAGAAAAGCTGGAACTGGAAAATGGATTGAGCTAACCACGAAGGAGACCAAGGATAAATACAAGGACCATACCCTATATTCAAAGAATCCAGGTAATTCTGGATCCGTGTAAAATCTTTAGAGAATATCTTGCTCCGTACTCATGTTAAAATCTTGCGGAAAATCTTTCTTCATCAACCATCGAACTTAGAAATTCCAAAATATCATCATAAATATCTTCGATATTTCTAAAGATATTTCCATAAATATTCTCATCCGAAATTAATTATCTCTTCGTGCTATCTATATTACATCATAAAGGAAACTACTTTAGTTTCTAAATTTCTTTAAAATTCGAGTTTGAATTATGAATGATTTTGAAGTAGTGTTGGAAATTGATGCATGAGTTAGTATAATATAATGACACTTGATCAACGTGATTATATTACAGTAAGTCATACTGAGTTTCTAATGAAACGTGATGATTCACAGACCATAACATCATCATGTGCCATGTTACACGACTCTTACATTCTATTTAATCTCTAAACATATCAAGAACATATTTTCTTGATAGTTCTATCTTATCTCTTAAAATTATGATAATTTAACCAACCAAAATCGTGTTATTACAATCTCTCTCTTAGAACATTAGTCATGTTCATTTGAAACTCCATACCTACAAATTTTGGACCATTATTCGCTTGACTTAAAGTCGGGAAAAGAAAACAAAAGGATGGAACTCCAAAATATAAAGGAAATGAAGAGGGTAGATTTATAGGTAAATATCCGACAGAGCAATCGAAACAGATTATTGTATTCAACCAAAGAAGATTCTAATTTCCTTAATTACCGAAGAATCAAATCTTATTACGAAGATTTCCTCCAAATTCCTTGATTTCCGGAAATCAACCATGACTATGTTAAAAGTTAAGACGAATCTCTATTTCTTTATTTCAAACTCTTGCGATAGCTTCACTTATACTCTTCGAGTAATCGAATTATCTTATCCATATTACTCAACAGTAATAAAATTCTATTTTATCAACTCATATTCGTCATGAAGACATTTTTATTGTTAGCTATGACGACCACACTCAAATTTCGGGATGAAATTTCTTTAACGGGTAGGTACTGTGACGACCCAGAAATTTTCGACCAAATTTAAACTTAATCTTTATATGTTTTCGACATAATAAGTAAAGTCTGTAATGTTGAGTCTTGATAATTTTGAAACTATTTTATACATTCAATTGGTCTTCGACCATTACCGACGATTCACGAACAATTGTTGTAAGCTAATATGTATGTATGTATGTATGTATATATATATATATATATATATATATATATATATATATATATATATATATATAATAGTATGAATAATAAACTGAGATAATAAACTACAATTAAATCATTAGAATTAACTATGTAAAAATAATATACAAAATAAATAAGTGTAATTAAAATGAATGTATATATATAAATACATATATAATTTATAATCAGTTGTGATATATAAATATTAAATAAATGTTAACACATAATATAATATTTTCTATATTATATGTAATTATAAGTATAGTTGTTATATTATTACATTTAATATTAATAATATTATTAAAACTTATTACATGAAATTTGATGCAATTTAGTTATTATAATTACTAATATTATTGTTATCATTGCTAACATCGTTATTATTATTATAACCAGTAATAAAATTGTAATTTTAATTATTATGATTAATATTAGTGATATTATTAGATATAAATATTATATTGAACATTAAAAATAATTAATATTATCATTAATAAGATTATTATTAACATTGTTATAATTATTATTATAGGTTTTATTATTTATTATGAACATAATTACAGTTGTTATTATTGATATTATCATTATTAATATTAGTATTTTTATTGTTATTATTAGTATTCTTATCAAAATTTATAATAGTAATGAATCTTTTATTAATAAATTGATATCAATAAATTACTTAATATAACACATATAAATATAGATATACTTCGTATATATAGAAATACAGATATGATCAATATTATTTAGATTATTATTATTATTAATATAATTTTAATTATTAATTATTTATAATTATATAAGCACAAAAGAACGAATCCAAATATGATTCTTTTCACTTTCAAACTGTATAAGATTTTGTTTATTGTCTGTTAATTGGTACTATCAATCGAACTAAATCACTAAGACATCCAAAATCTGTTGAGAGTCCCAATCTCCTTTTAATTTTTTTATTTATTTATTTGGTACCTGCTTGAATTTTTCTGTCGAACTATAACTAATATAAAACTCAATCCAACTCATTGTAAAATGGTACCAGTCGATACTCCTTATCAATTTCCAACCACAGAAACCTTTCACAGCGTTTAATTTTATTTAATTTTACAAAATGTATGAAGAACACGAGAAAACTACTCTGTTCTTGAACTCGAAGTACACTAGGTTGATTTCAAAAGAAATTTTAAAATGTGTAAATGCTATTATGTTAGGAATCTTTTACTTAATCTTTCTGCCAAGTCTCAACATCTAATTTCTCAAAACAAGAACGAATTCAAGAGTCAAAGGTATTTTCTAAAAAGTCAAAGATATGTGTTCATCCCCAAATTTGAATTCGTTTACGGTTTATGTTAAAATTGATGATTTAGAAAGTTTACATAAATGATTTAAGACCTCTTTCATTTTATAATTATAGTCTAAAACGATTTGGAATTCGATATTTGAATTTGAGTTTGCTTTTGTTCTTCGCGATATACAGCAGGAATATATATATATATATATATATATATATATATATATATATATATATATATATATATATATATATATATATATATATATATATATATATATATATATATATATATATATATATATATATATATATATATATATATATATATATTTTCGGTTTGATTGTCTGATGTTACATTACAAGTCGTTACTAACCCAAATATTAGTCTTAGAATAAGTAAGATCATTCGTTGTTATGATTGTATTCTCCAGTCGACTGAATTTTTGTGAAAGAGAAGTAGAAATAAATGAAAACAGAAAAACAGTTTAAATTAAATTTGGAATGGGTAAATTTAAGAAAGACATCACTGAAGCAATGGTTAGGGAGGTGATAGGTATTCGAGAGGTCAGGGGTTTGAGTCCCTTGAGTGGCAGTATTTTTTTTTAGGCCGAATTTCATTAAAGGTAGCTTCAGTATTATTATTATTATTATTATTATTATTATTATTATTATTATTATTATTATTATTATTATTATTATTATTATTATTATTATTATTATTATTATTATTATTATTATTATTATTATTATCCTTGTTAATAATTATTATTATGATGTAGATTATTATTATTAATATTAATTATATGACTATTATCATCGCTAATATAATTAATGTTACTAATACTATTGTTATTACTAAGTATTATTATTATTATTATTATTAGTATTAGAATTATCGTCTAAACACCCTTATTAATATTATTATTAACATGATTATTAAAGTTAATATTAAAAAATATAATTATTATTGATATTACTATTAAAATTATTATCATTAGTATTAAAATGACCGATAAAAGTATTGCTATTATTATTACTACATTAGTATTGGAATTAACCTTATTATTTTCATTAATACTAGTATTAACATCACTGTTATAATTATTAAGATTATTAAGATTATTATTAACGTAAGTATCATTAATAACAATATCATTATTATTATTAATATTATCATTATTAATAAAACTTATTATTATTATCACTAGTAAAACAGTAATATCAAAAACTACCTTTTTAAGAAGATAAATATTTTGCACACAAAATATACATATTACATATACTATGATTATATTTAAATTTCACATAACTATATATATATATATATATATATATATATATATATATATATATATATATATATAATATTAGTATATATATATAACCTACTAATATTATTTATATAAATATTTACAAATAACAAATTATCGATTTTTAAATATAACATTAAACAAGTAAGTATGTAAATATAGATATATTAATATAACTATATAAATATTAACTATTATGAATATATACACAAATTAAACATACATAATATATAAATTAAAGTATAATAAGTAAATTTGTTCAGTTATGATTATATATTTTAATATAGATATAAAAATGATATAGGTTCGTGAATCCGAGGCCAACCCTGCGTTGTTCAGTTGTTCAATTTAGTCATCTGTATTTTTACTACAAAATACAGTATGGTGAGTTCATTTGATTCCCTTTTACTCTTTACATTTTGGGACTGAGAATACATGCGCTGTTTTTATAACTGTTTCCTAAATGCTTTTGAGATATATTTTTGAACTGAGAATACATGAACTGTTTTTATAAATGATTGACGAAATAGACACAAATATTCAAAACTACATTCTATGATAGAATTATTTGGATTCAGAGGTTCGATTTAGTAGTTAACGGAGAGATGATTTTGCATTGCGTACGCATTAGCTTCCGTTTTAACTACCATCGGCGGGATGATTTTGTATTGCACGCATTGTATTGTATTATAGTCGACTTTGTAGTTGGTAACGGAGGGATGATTTTGCATTGCGTACGCATTAGCCCCGTTTCAGCTACCCTCGGAGGGATGATTTTGCATTGCGTACGCATTTGCCCCCGTTGTACGAATTATATTGTATTAACTACCACGGTGAGATGATTTTGTCATTGCACTATGCATTAGCTACCGTTGGTGAGTTGTTTGAAAGGTTCCGGTGTTCTTCATATGAATGATTTTCCAGCAGTGAGCAGACCTGCATAGATTGTTTTCTAAATATGAGTATCTTGTGGTCTATTATATTATTGAAAAATGATTATTTATGATAAACTAATGAACTCACCAACCTTTTGGTTGACACTTGAAAGCATGTCTATACTCAGGTATGAAAGAAATCTTCCGCTGTGCATTTGCTCATTTTAAAGATATTACTTGGAGTCATTCATGACATATTTCAAAAGACGTTGCATTCGAGTCGTTGAGTTCATCAAGATCATTATTATTAAGTCAATTATAGTTGGATATATTATGAAATGATATGCATGCCATCAACTTTCGATGTAAAGAAAGTTTGTTTTTTGAAAACGAATGCAATGTTTGTAAAATGTATCATATAGAGGTCAAGTACCTCGCAATGTAACCAAATGTAATGTATTCGTCCAGATGAATTAAGACGGGTCATTTCATAACTGATTTTATTTAATCCTAAACTTAATGAATCCCTAATGGTTTGATCATATCAGGCTTATTGAACTCAAGTGATAAAATAAATGGGTTTAACTTGAGCCATGGGCTTGTTTAGTTAGTGGACTGATTGGGCCAAGAAGAAATATAGAAGCAAGTAAAGACGGGTTAAATAATTAATCCTGTAAGTTTAATCAGAAAAATGAGAAGAGTTCAATGGTTAGTGGTGTGTGTGCTTATTCGAGAGGTCGTGGGTTCGAGCCCGGGCTATGGCATTTATTTTTAGAATTTGCTTGAAGGTAGTCTCCTTTTATGTTATTATTTTTGTTATTATTATTATTATTATTATTAGTATTATTGTTATTAAGTATTATAAATATTAATTATTATTATTACTTTTACCATTATTATTATTACAACTAAATTATTATCATAATTATCATTAATAGTAAAATTATTAGTTTTGTAAGTATTATTATTATGAGCATTATTATTATCATTATTATTATCACCCTTATTGTTAATTTTATTTTCATACAAATTATTACTAGTATTATCATTATTATTATTATTATTATTATTATTATTATTATTATTATTATTATTATTATTATTATTATTATTATTATTATTATTATTATTAAAAATGATTATTACAATTGTAAGTATTTTTATTATTATCATTATAAATACATTACAACTTTTTACTTATTATTATTATTATTATTATTATTATTATCATTATTTCAAAATGAGTATTATTATTATTATAACTACTGATATTATTATTATAAAGATATTATAGTTTTTGGTTATTTATTGGTATTATTTTAACCAATTAAATATTAGTTACACAAAAATATATCTAAAACATATAACCTAACTCTATTATTATTATTTTAATAAGTAAGATATATAAAATAAATATATGTAAGTTATTAATGAAAAACATAAATCATTTAAATAACAAGTATAGCACTAATAATATATAAATTCGTTTGATTACGAGTATATATGTTAATGTACATATAAATGATATAGGTTCGTGAATCCGAAGTCAACCCTGCATTGTTCAGTATCGCCGTATGCATATTTTTACTACAAAATATCGTATCGTGAGTTCATTTGATTCCCTTTTACTCTTTACATTTTTGGGACTGAGAATACATGCGATGTTTTTACAACTGCTTTATTAAATGCTTTTGAAATATATTTTGAACTGCGAATACATGAAATGCTTTTATAAATATTTGACGAGATAGACACAAGCAAAACATTCCTAGAATGAATTATGTGGACATGATAATTGCCACCATTGAATTATGTGGACATGATAATTGCCACCGTTGAATTATGTGGACATGATAATTGCCACCATTTGTAACACCCTAGGCAAATCCCACATCGCCCACGAACATGAGTGATCATGGGATTATAAGGTAATACTCACGCTTAAATGACACAACGCGTTTTGGGACCACAGGCAGAGCAGATGTGTGAGTACGTTGCAGTTAAGCGTGCTCGGACGAGAGCACTACCAGGATGGGTGACCTCCTGGGAAAGTGCTTCTCGTGTGTGGTTGCCAATAAAAAGTCGTGCGCCTACGGGCAAAGCGGACAATATTGTGGTCATGTTAAGCTGGGGTGTTACAGAATGGTATCAGAGCCACTCATGTGCCGTTGGGGGTGGTGGGGCAAACCTCATCGAGGACGATGAGTCCCTAAGGGGGGGTGAATGTAACACCCTAGGCAAATCCCACATCGCCCACGAACATGAGTGATCATGGGATTATAAGGTAATACTCACGCTTAAATGTCACAACGCGTTTTGGGATCACAGGCAGAGCAGATGTGTGAGTACACTGCAGTTAAGCGTGCTCGGGCAAGAGCACTACTAGGATGGGTGACCTCCTGGGAAAGTGCTTCTTGTGTGTGGTCGCCAAGAAAAAGCAGTGCGCCTGCGGGCAAAGCGGACAATATTGTGGTCATGTTAAGCTGGGGTGTTACACCATTGAATTATGTAGACATGATAATTGCCACCGTTGAATTATGTGGACATGATAATTGCCACCATTGAATTATGTGGACATGATAATTGCCACCATTGAATTATGTGGACATGATAATTGCCACCAATTGATGTGAATGTTATGTATCGAGAGAATGATTTTATACACAGGTTATGTGTATTGGTTTTTATGCACGAGATATGTGTACGGTTACTAAAATTTATGAAAAATGGATTGCGTACACTAGAAAGATGTACTGTATTTAAAAGATATCGCATGTACATTACAGGTGGGTGTAGGATTTGGGCCCATTTGTACCATGCAGCATTTAAATCTTGTGGTCTATCAAAATGATGAATTTTATTGTTTTAAGATAAACCTATGAACTCACCAACCTTTTGGTTGACACTTGAAAGCATGTTTATTCTCAGGCATGAAAGAAATCTTCCGCTATGCATTTGCTCATTTTAAAGACATTACTTGGAGTCGATCACCGCAATGGGACCAAATGTTGATGACTTCGTCCAGATGGATTAGGACGGGGCATGACAGTATAAGCCTCAAGTATACAACTCTTTGATGTTTTAGCATCATTATGACCAAGTTTTATGTAACCCCCCATTTTTTTCCCCGTATATGATTTATAGGTGAATTGGGTATGTACGATAGGCGTATGAAGGGTTCGAGACATTTTCTAGTGTTAAGTCTTGTGTGAGGAGAAAATTACTCAGATCGTGCTTTGTGTCGCGGCGCGACAAAGGAGGCCGCGGCGCGGCAATGGACTGTAATTGTGATCAGAAGTAGGGCAAAGAATGATTACAGACCTAGTTATAGGTCGCGGCGTGACGAATTAGGCCGCGGCGCGGCATTCTAGGCAAACTGGTGCCGGATTTTTGTAATATTAAATGAGAAGCAAGGGCATTTTGGTCTTTTCACGTTTGAGCCAGATTTGAGGCTTTAACCTCATCCACTCATTCATTTTCTTTATTTTTTTTCCTTTTCTTTCCTATTTTCCTCTCAAAACTTAAAATCCTCAAGTGATTCAAGTGGGATTTTGGAAAGGAAGAAGCGGGATTTGATCTTTGGCGTAGTTGACAAGTTTGTTCTCCTCGTTCTTAGCTACACGGTGATACTAGTGATAAGCTCTAACTCCGAATTTCATTTTCGTGTTCATCATTCAAATTTGGGGCTTTTGATTGTATGATTCATAGATGGAACCCATTTAGTTGATAATTGGAGATTAACACCAAGATTCGGGTTTATAAGTGTTAAAGGCGGGTTTTGGGTTGGTTAATCATTTAACCATGTTTAAGACTAGTAAATGGTGTACAATCACTAGCATTAGTGGTTATTGGTGTTTTGGAGACTTTTAGGGTTTTCGTGGTTGACTAATTTTGACTAGAGTCAAAATTAGGGTTTGTTGAGGATTATGACCCGAATGTCGATTCGATGAGGTTTATAAACTTAAAATGGATTAAGTTGAAGTATAAAACCGAGTTAAATATGTTTTGGTGTCAAAACTTGTAATTGGTGAGATTTCGACTTTATAGGTCAAAATTAGGGTTTATGGGCGATTTTGAGAATGATAAGTGTTTAACACTTATTTTCGGGTTTAATTGGCATATTAGGACCATTATCACTCGTGTTAGTGATTATTGGTTAGTTTGTTCACGGTTTGTGCTTGGAAGTGCAATTGGATCGAAATTGCACTAAGTGTCGAATTGGGTTGGTTTGTAGATCCAATCTAAGTGTGTTGTTGAATTTGTGATAATGGATTAGGTACTTTCCATTGACGAGTTGCGGATTACTTGGAAGCATTTCTTTAAGGCAACAAGGTGAGTGTTAATATCCTATGTACATATGTATGTGTAGGATGGGTGCGGGTCGGGTGAAGTGGTTCTCAGTTATAGAGCTCACTTCACATATAGGTGGTTTTGATGGACTTGTGTATAGGTCCAATTGGCACGGTTGTGCGTTTTGGTTGACCTCCTCTTGGCGAGGTGTACACTTGTGTGTACATTATCACATGTATTGTGATGTGGTTTTGGATAACCCCGATGTGATGGATTTTATAATCCCGTGACTGTGGGTTTTGGTATTGGAGAAGTGAATCGCGTGTAGTTCGGATTCATGATGACGCGTGTAGTTCGGTCATCTTATTGAGGTAGTAATCTTGTGTGGTTTCGGATTACTAAGGCTCGTGGAGTTCGGCCAACCTCGATGTTGTCTTTGAAGATGGTAATCTCGTGTGGTTTCGGATTACTAAGGCTCGTGTAGTTCGGCCAATCTTCATGGTGGAGTTTTGGTATTCGGTAATGGGTTAAGGGGTTAACCTTATTCGTTTATATATTGTTCTTTGTATATTAATGTAATGTTGGGTTGTAGCTAACCCTCCGGGTGTAGCTTATTGGCGTTGTTCACATCGTCGTTGGTGAACTTACACATTGTTGATATCTTTAGCTTGTTGCTTAGAGATAATACGGTATGCTTAGTATAGTTGCCTTATACATGGATGCTTCGGTATGCGGTATTTTATATTTGTGTGGCGTGTCCATTTTATACATATATATGTATGTAGTATATTATCATTCACTAAGCGTTAGCTTACCCTCTCGTTGTTGCTATTTTTATAGGATCGCATGCTTGGCGGCTCGGGTAAGCTTGGGGATTAGAGATCTTGGCTAGGTTGCTAAGAAGATCTTGCTTTTGTATTCGATTAGGATTTAGGTAGCGTAGTCCCAAATCACCATGCTCGGTTTTGGTTGGAAGCTAAACTAGTCGGGTC
Organism: Rutidosis leptorrhynchoides; assembly: GCF_046630445.1. Classification (NCBI taxonomy): domain Eukaryota; kingdom Viridiplantae; phylum Streptophyta; class Magnoliopsida; order Asterales; family Asteraceae; genus Rutidosis; species Rutidosis leptorrhynchoides. Next base: position 59,711,175 of record NC_092343.1, read on the forward strand.
GTGTATGTCCGTTTGGACAATTAATCAATGTATTAAATGTTTTAAGGTTTATTAAACCTTCTATTGTATTAAAGATGTTTATGGAGACACAATTGGGACATAAAGTGTTATTTAAAGCGTATTAAAAGAAAAAAAAATTTATGGGCCGGTTTTAATACGGGTTGGGTCGTTTCAAGTGGTATCAGAGTATGGTCTAAGGGATTTAGGCGACTTGAGATAGGTGCCTAGACTTAGACTTTTGTGTGTGCTTATTTGTTGCGGGACTTGTAGGTGAACGGGTCGGAACGGGTTATAGTTAGTGCCTTGTTGTAGGTGGACTAACGTCGATATTGGTAATGCGGATATTATTAATATATTAATTGTGTTGTGATAATAATTCTTGCGTATGTGTATATCGCGTAGAATTTTGTTTGTGTTTGTTTATATCACCGAGCGAGGCGGTCGTTGTACTAACGAGTTGATACGGCGTGTGTGCGTAATAAGGACTTGCAAACCTTATTACGGGTGCAAATCGTGTCAAACAAGTGATGTACGACGAGTGTTTAGCAAGATGGACCGGTGTGGAGTGTGTGTTTTATATGTTCGTGGACTAATCATTTTGCATTCTTTAGAATGGCGACACGAAACGAGATCGAGATGAATGACGAGGAGTTTAACTCTAGAGTTGCGGCCGCCGTTGTGGAGCAAATGAGTGCGTTTCGAGAAGAAATGGATAGGAAGTATTCTGAATTTCGGGGTAGTAGTGATATGGAGCGTTGTTTTAAGAGCTTCATGAGGACTAAACCCCCGATGTATGATGGGAAACCAGATCCTTTGGTAAGCACAACTTGGATCTCGGATGTCGAAGGGTGTTTTCGTACTATTGAATGCCCTCCTGATAAGAAGACGAGACTCGCTACTAGTTTGTTGCGGGGTAGGGCAAAGGATTGGTTGGATGGTAAGATTGATCTTGTCGGTGGTGAACCATTTATGACGTTATCGTGGGACGGGTTTAAGAAGGAATTCTTCGAGGAGTTCCGGACTTCAGCCGATTTTTCGGAAATGCGTAATGAGTTGCGAAATTTGCAACAGGGTTCTATGGATTTGAATACTCTCAAGACGACCTTTATGGCGAAGGCTCGTTTTTGCCCGGAGTATTTGGGGAATGATAATTTGTTGATGCAAGATTTCTATCGAACCTTGAATGATGACTTGAAGAATAAGATTAACCGGGGTCACGCGAAATCGTTTGTGGAATTATTCGCTGTGGCTAGAGGTTTCGAGTCGTATACGCGATCAAAGATTGGTGAACCTTCAAGTGAGAGAAGGGTTGTTTCGTATGGTGCACCGAGTAAGAGGACTAAGGGTCCGAGTGTGAGCACGGGTGGTACGCGGACGGGTATACCGGATTCTAGTGCATCTAGATGTTACAATTGTGGCATGAGGGGTCACAAGTCTTGGGAATGTTCGGTACCAAAAGGTGATGGTATGGTGTGTTTCAACTGCCAAGAAGAAGGACATCGTAAGTCGGAATGTCCCAAGTTAGCGGGGACGGGTGCGGCAAGGAGACGTTAAGGTACGTTTCGTTTTAATAAATATGTTCTTTGATTATTTATTAAGTGCCGTTGAATTTGAGTTTGTAAAATGCCTTGTGTTGTGCATATTGTTGTTATGGGTGACGTTCCTAATGGAAGTACCCTATGGTGACGTTTGATTGTTGGGTGAAGGGTGTAAGACTTGGTGCAACCAAGCATTCCTTAGTATTTGGGAAATGTTTCTACCAAGCCATGGAAATGGGTTTTGGTGTTCGGTTGTTAAGCGCGTGTTCGCTTTTGTGTGGAGGTCGATGAACCGTGAGGTTCGACGGGTGGGCTGAAAACCTTGAGATCGAGTGTTTTGAATCTCGATGTATGTTGGTAATGGAGTATATAAGACGCGACATTAGGTGCCTCTTTTATTCCTACTAGCGTGGTGTTCGACTCCGATTGTGTTGTGGTTACATTGTACTTAGGGTACCGAAGTGAAACCCTTAGGTACATGAGTGACTAGGTGGAAATTGACAAACTAGAGCAATTGGATGATTGCGAGGGTGTGGTTTGTGTAATCGTGGTACACTTTTTGTTCGAAGTGTTTAAGGATTGATTGAAATCCTTCGTGTGCTCAAGGCTGGAGCAAGATATGGTGATGGGTCGTGTGAGCCCAATCGTTTGTAAAGTCTACCTTTGGTAGCATTGTACGGTTGTACGAGTTGTGGATATGGGACGTAGTTCCAAGTGGGGTAGTTACACTCCCGCACGAGGAAGTTTTAGTGTGAGATTTCGGATGATGCTTTTGGTAGATCCGGAAAATGTTGTCGAGACCTGGTTTTGGTCGATTTGTAGTAGATTACAATTTCGGATAAATTGTACTTACGGTTTGGATTTGAATTATCACCGAGGTGGTAATGTGGAAAATCTCGTTGAGAGATAATGGACGTGTTTGGTGAGCAAGGTGAAATCCTTCGGTTAAGGGAGGTGTGTGTCGGATTCTCTTCTAGAGAATTATAGTTTTGTGCCTATGTTTGATATAGGTGGTTCTTGCTCGAGTGTGTGAATGGTTAGTGGTATCCGTTAGGATTCACTATGGCGTAGCAGAGCGCGATGTTACGCTACTCGTTGTTCGAGGCCAAATGGGCGTTGATTGATGAAGCATGACTTTCGGAGTCCGCTGACTTCATCATGGTATTGGTGATTGATGAAGCATGACCTTTAGGGTCCGCTGACTTCATAATGGGCGTAGTGTTATATCGGTGAAGCATGACTTTCGGGGTCCGCTGACTTCATCCGGTGTTGAGATTGGTGAAACATGATCTTCGGGTCCGCTGACTTCATCATGGTAGTGGATCGCGTGTGGTTTCGGATTCACGATGACGCGTGTGGTTTCGGTCATCTTATTGTGGAAGTGAGTCGCGTGTAGTTCGGATTCACAAATGACTCGTGTGGTTTCGGTCATTGTATTGAGGAGTGAGTCTCGTGTAGTTCGGATTCACAAATGACTCGTGTAGTTCGGTCATTCCTCCGGGATAGTGACTCTCGTGTAGTTCAGATTCACTAAGGCGCGTGTAGTTTGGCCAATCCCGATTGTTGTTGTGGTGAAGGTAGTGAGTCGCGTGTAGTTCGGATTCACTAAGGCGCGTGTGTTTTCGGCCAGCCTTCAGGTTGTGTGATCTGTCGGTTGTTTTATACACCGATGGTGGGGTCGTAAGGACCATGATGTTTGATCTATTGGTTGTTTTATACGCCAATGGTGGGGTCATAAGGACCATGTCGTGTGATCTATTGGTTATTTGATACACCAATGGTGGGGTCGTAAGGACCATGTTGTGGGAACTATCGATTGTTTTATACGCCGATGGTGGGGTCGTGAGGACCATGTTGTATGATTAGTGAGGCGATAGCCGTGTTTCGCTCACATGATGTTACGGGTGTGACGATAGTTGATTTTGTACACCTTGAGATTTGCGTTTCCATAGTCGTTTTGGGCACTATCGGATTTAGCCGTTGGATTATGATGTTACGGTAGTTGCGTATTGGTCGTATTGCGCACTACAAGGGATGTTTAGTGATTGGTGTTATCCGTCAGGATTCGTTTGGTTCGGTCTTCATCGTTTCGGATTGTTGACCTTAGGTTGAGACTTGATTGTTTTTAGCGTCGTACTCGGTAAGGGTACGCTAAGGAATTGATATCTCGGTACGAGATTGGTTGAGTTTTCCCGATACGAGGGATTGAGTTAGTGCTAATGCTCAGAATTGTGGAATTTGATAAATCGCGGGTGACGATTTAGTTGTTAAGGGTAACTCTTTGAGAAGAATTGTCGAAGGGATCGTTGTAGATTTCGGTTGTTGCGTGTATTGTACGTCTCAAAATGCGAGCAAGTGTGTAATTTGTCATTGGGTTAACCTTCGGGTTAGTGAAATTGTGGTAGAAGTCGGTTCGGAATACATGCTCGAGGACCATTGAGTGTGGGTCCGTTTGGGTTCATGACTAGGATCACGAGGACGTGATCGAAATTAAGTGGGGGAGAGTTGTAACACCCCATTTTTTTCCCCGTATATGATTTATAGGTGAATTGGGTATGTACGATAGGCGTATGAAGGGTTCGGGACATTTTCTAGTGTTAAGTCTTGTGTGAGGAGAAAATTACTCAGATCGTGCTTTGTGTCGCGGCGCGACAAAGGAGGCTGCGGCGCGGCAATGGACTGAAATTGAGATCAGAAGTAGGACAAAGAATGATCCCAGACCTAGTTATAGGTCGCGGCGCGGCATTCTGGGCAAACTGGTGCCGGATTTTTGTAATATTAAATGAGAAGCAAGGACATTTTGGTCTTTTCACATTTGAGCCAGATTTGAGGCTTTAACCTCATCCACTCATTCATTTTCTTTATTTTCTTTTTTCTTTTCTTTCCTATTTTCCTCTCAAAACTTAAAATCCTCAAGTGATTCAAGTGGGATTTTGGAAAGGAAGAAGCGGGATTTGATCTTTGGAGTAGTTGACAAGTTTGTTCTCCTCGTTCTTAGCTACACGGTGATACTAGTGGTAAGCTCTAACTCCGAATTTCATTTTCGTGTTCATCATTCAAATTTGGGGCTTTTGATTGTATGATTCATAGATAGAACCCATTTAGTTGTTAATTGGAGATTAACACCAAGATTCGGGTTTATAAGTGTTAAAGGCGGGTTTTGGGTTGGTTAATAATTTAACCATGTTTAAGACTTGTAAATGGTGTACAATCACTAGCATTAGTGATTATTGGTGTTTTGGAGACTTTTAGGGTTTTCGTGGTTGACTAATTTTGACTAGAGTCAAAATTAGGGTTTGTTGAGGATTATGACCCGAATGTCGATTCGATGAGGTTTATAAACTTAAAATGGATTAAGTTGAAGTATAAAACCGAGTTAAATATGTTTTGGTGTCAAAACTTGTAATTGGTGAGATTTTGACTTTATGGGTCAAAATTAGGGTTTATGGGCAATTTTGAGAACGATAAGTGTTTAACACTTGTGTTCAGGTTTAATTGGCATATTAGGACCATTATCACTTGTGTTAGTGATTATTGGTTAGTTTGGTCACGGTTTGTGCTTGGAAGTGCAATTGGGTCGAAATTGCACTAAGTGGCGAATTGGGTTGGTTTGTAGATCCAATCTAAGTGTGTTGTTGAATTTGTGATAATGGATTAGGTACTTTCCATTGACGAGTTACGGATTACTTGGAAGCATTTCTTCAAGGCGACAAGGTGTGTATTAATATCCTATGTACATATGTATGTGTAGGATGGGTGCGGGTTGGGTGAAGTGGTTCTCGGTTATAGAGCTCACTTCACATATAGGTGGTTTTGATGGACTTGTGTATAGGTCCAATTGGCACGGTTGTGCATTTTGGTTGACCTCCTCTTGGCGAGGTGTACACTTGTGTGTACGTTATCACATGTATTGTGATGTGGTTTTGGATAACCCCGATGTGGTGGATTTTATAATCCCGTGACTGTGGGTTTTGGTATTGGAGAAGTGAATCGCGTGTAGTTCGGATTCATGATGACGCGTGTAGTTCGGTCATCTTATTGAGGTAGTAATCTCGTGTGGTTTCAAATTACTAAGGCTCGTGTAGTTCGACCAACCTCGATGTTGTCTTTGAAGATGGTAATCTCGTGTGGTTTCGGATTACTAAGGCTCGTGTAGTTCAGCCAATCTTCATGGTGGAGTTTTGGTATTCGGTAATGGGTTAAGGGGTTAACCTTATTCGTTTATATATTGTTCTTTGTATATTAATGTAATGTTGTGTTGTAGCTAACCCTCCGGGTGTAGCTTATTGGCGTTGTTCACATCGTCGTTGGTGAACTTACACTTTGTTGATATCTTTAGCTTGTTGCTTAGAGATAGTACGGTATGCTTAGTGTAGTTGCCTTATACATGGATGCTTCGGTATGCGGTATTTGATATTTGTGTGGCGTGTCCATTTTATACATATATATGTATGTAGTATATTATCATTCACTAAGCGTTAGCTTACCCTCTCGTTGTTGCTATTTTTATAGGATCGCATGCTTGGCAGCTCGGGTAAGCTTGGGGATTAGAGATCTTGGCTAGGTTGCTAAGAAGATCTTGCTTTTGTATTCGATTAGGATTTGGGTAGCGTAGTCCCAAATCACTATGATCGGTTTTGGTTGGAAACTAAACTAGTCGGGTCGTGTATGTCCGTTTGGACAATTAATCAATGTATTAAGTGTTTTAAGGTTTATTAAACCTTCTATTGTATTAAAGATGTTTATGGAGACACAATTGGGACCTAAAGTGTTATTTAAAGCGTATTAAAAGGAAAAAAAATTTATGGGCCGGTTTTAATACGGGTTGGGTCGTTTCATTTTAACCATCAATACACAACTAAAAGTAAAAGTTAACTTTCTATAAGTATTGAACATCAAGGTTGTCTCTTTATTCTATAAACACAATAAAGCTTCAACCTTTGTCCCTTTGATACAAGTTTATGCATCTTCATCATATGAGATGATGAAGACTTGATTTTTATTACCATAAAGATCATAAAAAGGTTCCAAGTAAGTGAGATCTACAATAATAACTTAGATCTCAAGTGTTAAGAAACCCTAAGCTAGAAAGCTTGGATCTTTACAAGATTAATGAGACCATAAGCTAGAAAGCTAAGATCTAGTAAAAGTAATGAGATCATAAACTAAAACGCTTAGATCTTCAACAAAATAATGAAACCCTAAGCTAGAAAGCTTGGATCTTTGATGTTCTTGAAGATCCTTAAAGCAAAAAAGCTAGATCTACAAGTTACATGAAGATCATAAACACAAGTTTTGATCTTTTAACAAAATAAAGTGATCTTAAGCTTCAAAACTTAGATCCAACAAAGTAATGAAGATTCAAAGCTAAAAGCTTGAATCTTTCACGTTCTTGAAGATTTCAAATCAAAGTTTGAATCTACAAGATATAATAAGATCAAAAAGCTAAAAAGCTTGATCCTTTGATGATGATGATGATGTCAAAATTAAAGAAGAAAAAGGAGAAGAAATAAAATTTAAGAACTTACAATTTTAGTGTGAGAAAGACTAGAGAGAAAATTAGAGAGCAAGTGTGTGTAAAATGAGAATGAAATGAAGTGTGAAATGAAGGATGAGGCTTACATTTTATAGTGGTGGTGGGGTGGCTAGGCCGTAGGCTTTGGGGGGGACAAGGGGGCAACTTTTTTCTTTTTGCATGGTGGTTGTACAAAGGTGGTGCTTGTTGTTGGGATCCCATGCAACATGTGTAGTAATGGCTAACAAAAATGCTAGTATGTTGGCTCACCTAAATGGATTTTTGTCTTATATTTTAATGGGTCACAATTCCATTAAAATTGCGCTAACTTAAGAGTCCAATAGCTAGAGTAGGGTGAGACTAAGTCCATTAAGGTAAAAAGTCCATTAAGACTAACTAGTGTGCATTAGTAAATTACTAAGCGTAATTAAGCAACCAATAAGCCAAGTAATTGTCATTAGAAAATAACAATTAGTATTACGTAGTCATAATATTTCAATTATGACAAAAGTTAAACGTGTACCAAGTACATCGCTCGTTTCAAATGACAAGTGACACTAACGATCGTAAAAGCATTCGAGGATCAAGTTCAGTGATTACGCACTTAACAACATGTTGTAAGATATTAACGAAAGTAATTAATCATGAATAAAGATCCCAGAGCATAAACTAGCTCAGTACGCACATATACGCAAATTCGTGAAAGTATAGAGCACAAAAATATAAGTCAAAAAAGTCGGGTCGTTACATTACCCACCCGTTAAAAAAAATTTTATCCCGAAATTTTGAGGAGGGACCAACAACGGTACCAAATTTGAAGAAGGAGGAGCGTATCAAAGTTCCGAGAGACTCGTGGGCTCAGAAGTGAGCTATTTACCTTAAAAGGTACTTGGGCATATAAAAGTAAGAATAGGTATATGCCATTAATTAAGTCTCTTGACCTTAGAGATCAACAAATTAATTTCGTTTCTTGTTAACATGAGTATGTCATCTGAATATATATCCACAAAATGAAAGATGATATTTTTAGCCTTACAGGCATCTTCAGTAGGCTGGATGCATGAAATGCATCATGAATGTTACCAACTTATCTAAAACATTGAGCGCTTATGTCGCAATACAAAGCGGACAGGTAGAATGGAAAACATGGTGATCACAACCATGCGATTTGATGCATGGATAGTGTTAGCCACGGATTTTACTAACCCCTTAATTTCGGAAGGGGACCTTAGGCATAAAGAACCTGATATTTAAGAAACGTTTCATTTGAATAAAAGAATTGAAATTTTAGCTGAGAGTGACTAATCAGACTTATATGCAATGCAAGCCATAATTATTTATAGTGTCTTCAGGACGGTCTGAATGAACAATGAAAGATATCACCCAGTTTAACATACTGCAGGTGAACTTATCCTGAGATGGAATGAAAGCACAGTTCCATAATGTAACTATATGATTTCAGTTACATACTGAAGTGTGATGACCTGTCCAAATCTATTTGGACGAATACATCATTCATCGATTTCACAGTGAGGTACTGACCTCTACATGATACGTTTTGTAAACATTGCATTCTTTTGAAAAGGCACACCATAAATGAATATCAAATTCTAAGGTTTTTGACGTTTGATGATTTCTACATATAGACAATCATCGTAAATAATAGTTTATAATACTACATCCGTTGATAATGCAGTCGAAATAAGATACATGGTGATGATTTTGTGAATGCAACATTTTCTAGAATAAAGCATGTATGACTCCATGCACATAGCTTGTATAACATATAAGCAAACAGCGGAAGATTTCTAGGAACCTGAGAATAAACATGCTTAAAAGTGTCAACACAAAGGTTGGTGAGTTCATAGTTTTATTGTTGTACATAATCTGTATATAAAGGTGGATCACAAGATTTCAGTTGCTTCATCCAGAAAGGTTTATCAAAATATTCTACAAGATTGAGCACCCTGGTAACTAAACTTTAATGTATGTATAATAAGTACCCCTGTTTTAACATACATGCAACCAACATGTACAATACACGCAAACCAACGTGTACTAAACTCAAATAGCATACGTCTATTTTATAGTTCAGGCTAGGGTTTCTATACCTGGAACAGACGAGAATGTCAAGCCCTATGGATCCATATATAACTACTCGCGCCCACCAGTTCTTATAACCGACAGTTACTAATTACCAAAGCTAAGGGATTTTCGGTTCAAACTCGGTGTAGAATTTAGTATGTACTTGTATTCATTGCGTTTAAAATAAAGTGCATGTATTCTCAACGCAAAAATATAGATTGCAAAGGCAATTAAAAAGGGAGCAAATGAAACTCACCTTAGCAGCACATAAGGTCACTCATTGAAATGTGACCGAAACTCGGAATGCAAAATTAATCGTAGATCTCAACCTAGAGAACATATGTTAGTCAATACATGTCTAACAAGCTAGGTCAGGTCATAGTGTATCACAATCCTAATGCACGAGACCGACATGCAAAAGTTAACAAAAGCCATCTCAAAAGTAAACTTGACCCAATATGATCTTTAAATCTATACATGTTTATTATATTAACATAATATAAGTCTTGATAATTAAACGAATTTATAGTTTATCAAACTCAAAATATTATTTATTTCAGGAGCTATATTATATTTGAATTATCATGGCAATCGAAAACATTTTATTATTTCACATAGTTTTTCAATACTTGTAAAATCAGATTATAGTGTTTATAAAGCTTTAAAATATGATAAGACAGTCAACTTTGACAATTGTTTACCAAAACGAGATGTGCCTTATATAGAAATTCATTTACTCGCTTAGTAATATCTAAAAATCTAATTTATCAATCTTATAGACAAGTTGTTTAAATATTAATTTACAGTTTCAAACACAATTTCAATTAATGTCAAACATTATTCATTTGATCATATCTTTTAATCCGTTCATCGAAATCACGCGATTTCTAAATGAAAAGTTATTAATTTTTTGATAGCTTTTCAACGACATGCATATCATATACTTTATATCAGTAGTATATGTATTAAATTCGTGATTCATCATAAAACTATCTAACGGCAAAATTAAAGCATACAAGCATGCATAAACATATATACTAGAGCACTAGGCATGGATAAACTATTAATATATAAAAGATAAGATATGAATGCTCACGTATCAATATTGTGATTCAATATTGCAGGAAAGTACGTAGACGCAACGAAAATGATAAATGAAAGGTTAGCCTTTGATTCATCCATGGTACTCACGAACATTTCCCATAACCTCCATAGCTATAACCCATAATTTCCCTAGCTTCATCCCGCTCAAAAACCCGTTTTGAAAATAACTCGCTTATGACCTCGTCGTAGTATTTTATGTATAATAATACTAATACTAATACTACTAATAATAATATTAGGTTTAATAATAATAATTTTAATAATAATAATAATAATAAATAATAATAATATATTAAGAAACAGAGAGATTGAGAAAAAGATGTGTCTTCAATCGGCAGAATGCTCGAGCTTTTATAGACCATTTGTGAGACAGACGGCTCCGCGATCGCGATGTGTTTAGGCCTTGGAGTTCCGCGATCGCGAAGGTGACAGATCCAGCTCATCCAATTTTGTTTGCAAGCTTGTCGACATAATTTTATATTTATATATAATATATATAATTTATTTTAATTAATTATATATTATATTATATTCTCGTGCATAGTTGACTTGTAACAATAGCTTCGTTGTCTTGTACGTTGATGCTCGGTTTATGTTTCGGTTTCGGTTTTTCGAACGTTGTCTCGTACGCTATAAAATCTTGTACTTTACGTTTCGTGTATTGTACCTTTATCAATAACAAGACTCAAATCAATGAAAAACTATCCCACTCGAAGTGTAACTTATTCATTTGAGTGTTTTAGTCATTTGCGTTCTTAAATCATTTTCTCGTTATGTTTATTTATATTTTATTGAATCACGGACCATTATTATGTATAATTTGTCAAAAGGTTTCTAGATATTTATAAAGTTATATTCGTTTTAAAGAAGATGTGACACTCAAATCGTTTAATGTTTTAAAAATTTCTCAACTTACTATATATATATATATATATATATATATATATAGTCGAAGGTTAATTGAACACATGAACATAGTTCATAATTTTTGAGACTCAACATTACAGACTTTGCTTATCGTGTCGAAATCATATAAAGATTAAGTTTAAATTTGGTAGAAAATTTCCGGGTCGTCACAGTACCTACCCGTTAAAGAAATTTCGTCCCGAAATTTGATTGGGATCGTCATGGCTGACAATAAGTATGTTTTCATAACTCATATGAGTTGAAAATTAGAGTTTTATCATCATTGAGTAATATGAATAAAACAATTCGTTTATGTGAAGAGTACGAGTGAAGCTATCGCAAAAGAGTGAAGAGGAGTAAATACATGTTCGCCTTAACTAGTGACGTAGCCACGGTTGATTTTTGGAATTCAAGGGATTTAGAGAAAATCTTCGTAATAAGATTTAGTTCTTCGGTAATTAAGGAAATTAGGATCTTCTTTGGTTAAAGCAATAATCTGTTTCGATTACTCTGTCGGATATTTTACTATAAATCCACTCCCTTCGATTCCTTATTTCCACAGCTCATATCTTCTATTCTTTCTCTCTCAATTCATACTTTAAAGTATTCATTAATATGCTCCATCCAGTTCTGATTCTTGATATATTCCTAACTTTCATATCTGTCATTCTTCTTTTTCATCTGCCGCCGGAAGAATCTATTTACTTCTACTATACTCTTGGTTTTATAGTGTTTTTAGTTCTTCCGTGTCTTTATATTGCTATATGCATTGATATACACGGTTTGTAATTTCTGGGTGTTGTTGAGCTTTATATCTTCCCTTATATTTCGATATCTCTGCTTCTGTCTTTCTATAATCATTGACATCCACAGTTAATGCTCTCTTCTATTTGCTGCGATTTATACTCCCATTTCTATTTCAGAACTTCATACTTTTGTTTTCTCTTCGCAAGTAATGGTCCAGAATTCGTAGGTATGGAGTTTCGAATGATCATAATATACAAAGCAGAAAGGAAAGGTAATAGCACGATTTGATTTGTCAAATTACCAGAATATCCGTAAAAGACCGAATCATCAAGAAAATATTTTCTTGATAGTTTAGAGGTTAAATAGAATGAAAGAGTTATGTAATATGGTTCCTGATGAGAGTATGATCTATGAACCTTTATCACGTTCTATTAGAAACTCATCATGACTTACTGTAATATAATCATGTTGATCATGTGTCATTATATTATACTAACTCATGCTTCAGTTCCCAACACTACTTCAATAACATTCATAATTTAAGTTCAAACTTTTCAGAATTTAGAAACTAAAACAGTTTCCTTTCTGATGTAACACTAATATCGCGAAGAGATAAATGATTTCAGATAAGAATAATTATGAAAATATCTTCAGAAATATCGAGGATATTTATAATGAAAGATACGATGATATCTTAGAATTTCTAATATTGATGGATGATGAAGAAGATTTGTCCGTAAAGGTTTAGAGTCAGGAACAAGGTATTCGTTAATGACTTCAGCAGATACTGAATCATTTGGACTCTTTTAAAGCATGTTTAGTCTTTGTGATTTATCCACGGCCTCCTTCATAGTTTGCTCAATCCGTTTTTCAGTTCCAAACCTTCTCTTTTTCTGAGCTTTGCCAACACACTATTTTTTATCATCAAACCTTCGACTGTTAAGGTCGTTTACAGTTTTTACTGCTTCATTCAGCTTTTTCAACAATCAGAGTATTGATTCGTAGATTGGTTGCTTTTCAAAATTTTAGAATGAAAGCTCATAATTCTAAGAGATGAATGTTATATGTATACATATGATGTTCTAGTATAGTTTTGAATTCAAAGTATGGCATTTGAAAGAAGTAAGAATCTAAGAGTGATGTTTTCTGTTAAATCTTGGCATGGATTCTGATTTTTCAAAATCAAAATATGTAATCAAAATTGGATGCGAATGGTTGTTTTGATTTCTATGAAAGAATATATATCGTTGTGAAAGTAGCGAGTATAGTTGATGATTTGCTGAATCAGAATCGAAGAATGTAACATATTAATTGTGAATTTATATATCTCTCGGGTATTACCTGCCCGTTAAAAGTTTCACATGTAATATTTTGTACCAGAGAATTTTATTACAGTCTTTATGAAAATATATGTATGTATATTTTCTTCAGATGTTGTAGTGACCCGAACTTTTCCATATTTATATATATATTAAATGAAATTGTTATTTACATGATTAAGTGTTTCCAACATATTAAGCAATCAAACTTGTTAAGACTTGATTAATTGAAATAGGTTTCATATAAACAATTGACCACCCAAGTTGACCGGTGATTCACGAACGTTAAAACTTGTAAAAACTATATGATGACATATATATGGATATATATATATATATATATAGTTAAAATGATATTATGATAAGTAAACATATCATTAAGTATATTAACAATGAACTACATATGTAAAAGCAAGACTACTAACTTAATGATTTTGAAACGAGACATATATGTAACGATTATCGTTGTGACGACATTTAATGTATATATATCATATTAAGAGATATTCATACATCATATTATCATGATAATATAATAATTTAAAATCTAATTTGATATTATAAACATTGAGTTACCAACATTTAACAAGATCGTTAACCTAAAGGTTTCAAAACAACACTTACATGTAACGACTAACGATGACTTAACGACTCAGTTAAAATGTATATACATGTAGTGTTTTAATATGTATTCATATACTTTTTAAAGACTTCAAGACACTTATGAAAATACTTCTACTTAACAAAAATGCTTACAATTACATCCTCATTCAGTTTCATCAACAATTCTACTCGTATGTACCCGTATTCGTACTCGTACAATACACAGCTTTTAGATGTATGTACTATTGGTATATACACTCCAATGATCAGCTATTAGTAGCCCATGTGAGTCACCTAACACATGTGGGAACTATCATTTGGCAACTAGCATGAAATATCTCATAAAATTACAAAAATATGAGTAATCATTCATGACTTATTTACATGAAAACAAAATTACATAACCTTTATATCTAATCCATACACCAACGACCAAAAACACCTAAAAACACTTTCATTCTTCAATTTTCTTCATCTAATTGATCTCTTTCAAGTTCTATCTCCAAGTTCTAAGTGTTCTTCATAAATTCTACAAGTTCTAGTTTCATAAAATCAAGAATACTTCCAAGTTTGCTAGCTTACTTCCAATCTTGTAGAGTGATCATCCAACCTCAAGAAATCTTTCTTATTTACAGTAAGATATCTTTCTAATATAAGGTAATACTCATATTCAAACTTTGATTCAATTTCTATAACTATAACAATCTTATTTCGAGTGGAAATCTTACTTGAACTTGTTTTCGTGTCATGATTCTACTTCAAGAACTTTCAAGCCATCCAAGATCCTTTGAAGCTAGATCCATTTGTCTCTTTTCTATTAGGTTTATCCACAAAACTTGAGGTAGTAATTATGTTCATAACATCATTCGATTCATACATATAAAGCTATCTTATTCGAAGGTTTAAACTTGAAATCACTAGAACATAGTGTAGTTAATTCTAAACTTGTTCGCAAATAAAAGTTAATCCTTCTAACTTGACTTTTAAAATCAACTAAACACATATTCTATATCTATATGATATGCTAACTTAATGATTTAAAACCTGGGAACACGAAAAACACCGTAAAACTGGACATACGCCGTCGTAGTAACACCGCGGGCTATTTTGGGTTTGATAATTAAAAACTATGATAAACTTTGATTTAAAAGTTGTTCTTCTGGGAAAATGATTTTTCTTATGAACATGAAACTATATCCAAAAATCATGGTTAAACTCAAAGTGGAAGTATGTTTTCTAAAATGGTCATCTAGACGTCGTTCTTTCGACTGAAATGACTACCTTTACAAAAATGACTTGTAACTTATATTTCCGACTATAAACCTATATTTTTTTCTGTTTAGATTCATAAAATAGAGTTCAATATGAAACCATAGCAATTTGATTCACTCAAAACGGATTTAAAATGAAGAAGTTATGGGTAAAACAAGATTGGATAATTTTTCTTGTTGTAGCAACGTGAAAATTAGTAACAAATATATATTAATCATATCCTAGCTAACTTATATTGTATTATACATGTATTCTAATATATTATGTAATCTTGGGATACCATAGACATGTATGCAAATGTTTTGACATATCATATCGACCCATGTGTATATATTATTTGGAACAACCATAGACACTCTATATGCAGTAATGTGGGAGTTAGCTATACAGGTTTGAGGTTGATTCCAAAAATATATATACTTTGAGTTGTGATATAGCCTGAGACGTGTATACACTGGGTCGTGGATTGATTCAAGATAATATATATCAATTTTTTTTCTGTACATCTAACGTTGGACAACTAGTTGTAGGTTACTAACGAGGACAGCTGACTTAATAAACTTAAAACATCAAAATGTATTAAAAGTGTTGTTAATATATTTTGAATATACTTTTATATATATGTACATATTTGTTATAGGTTCGTGAATCGACCAGTGGCCAAGTCTTACTTCCCGACGAAGTAAAAATCTGTGAAAGTGAGTTATAGTCCCACTTTTAAAATCTAATATTTTTGGGATGAGAATACATGCAGGTTTTATAAATGATTTACAAAATACACACAAGTACGTGAAACTACATTCTATGGTTGAATTATCGAAATCGAATATGCCCCTTTTTATTAAGTCTGGTAATCTAAGAATTAGGGAACAGACACCCTAATTGACGCGAATCCTAAAGATAGATCTATTGGGCCTAACAAACCCCATCCAAAGTACCGGATGCTTTAGTACTTCGAAATTTATATCATATCCGAAGGGTGTCCCGGAATGATGGGGATATTCTTAAATATGCATCTTGTTAATGTCGGTTACCAAGTGTTCACCATATGAATGATTTTTATCTCTATGTATGGGATGTGTATTGAAATATGAAATCTTGTGGTCTATTGTTACGATTTGATATATATAGGTTAAACCTATAACTCACCAATATTTTTGTTGACGTTTAAAGCATGTTTATTCTCAGGTGAATACTAAGAGCTTCCGCTGTTGCATACTAAAATAAGAACAAGATTTGGAGTCCATGTTTGTATGATATTGTGTAAAAACTGCATTCAAGAAACTAATTTCGATGTAACATATTTGTATTGTAAACCATTATGTAATGGTCGTGTGTAAACAGGATATTTTAGATTATCATTATTTGATAATCTACGTAAAACTTTTTAAACCTTTATTTATGAAATAAAGGTTATGGTTTGTTTTAAAAATGAATGCAGTCTTTGAAAAAACGTCTCATATAGAGGTCAAAACCTCGCAACGAAATCAATTAATATGGAACGTTTTTAATCAATAAGAACGGGACATTTCAGTTGGTATCAGAGCGTTGGTCTTAGAGAACCAGAAAATTCGCATTAGTGTGTCTTATCGAGTTTGTTAGGATGCATTAGTGAGTCTGGACTTCGACCGTGTTTTCTTTAAAAATGATTGCTTAACATTTTTGTTGGAAACTATATATTATTAACATGTAAATATTATGTGATATATTAATCTCTTAACGTGTTTGATATTATGTGATAGATGTCTACCTCTAGAACAAGTCCCATTGACTCACCTAATAATAATGAAGAGTCAAATGTAAATTGGAATAATTTGTGGACTGATTCACAAGTTCCCGAAGAGGAACCTGAAGAAGAGTCGGAACCGGAAGAAGAATCGAAACCGGAAGAAGAATCGGAACCGGAAGAAGAAATAGAACCAGTGGGGGAAATAATAAAACGGTTAAGTTGAATAAAATCCTCAACCAACCGACCAAAGTTAATTATGGTCAATGGTGTTTCCGCCAAGGAAGCAAAGTATTGGGAGGATTACCAATTCTCCGATGAATCGGATCCCGACAAGGAATCCGATGATGTTATAGAAATTACCCCAACACAATTTAATAAGGCAAAAGAGAACAATAAGGGAAAGGGCATAAAAATAGAGAAATTTGATTCCAAACCCGATGAACTTTATATGTATCGTCAACACCCGTATTTCTTAAGTTGTGACAATAACCCGGGAACCTCTAAACCACCAGGTTTTTCTAAACCAATGTGGAAAACGACGGCTCGTATTAGGGGAACATCATATATCCCTAAAAACTTAGCAAAAAGAACCAAGTTCGAAAAAGAAGAAACGAGTGAGTCGGAATAAGATAGTTGTATTTGTGCGGTTTAATATATGTAATATAGTGTGCTTATGCTTTACGATATATGTAAAAATTGCTTGTATTAATAAGTATCTTTTATGAATCTAACTCTTGTCTATTTTACAGTATAAAAACACAAAATGGATAGACAACCCAATATTTTAGAAGACTTACCCGGAGACATGATTGATGAAATCTTGTCTAGAGTCGGTCAGAATTCCTCGGCACAACTATTTATGGCAAAATCAGTTTGTAAGACATTCGAAGAACGTTCCAAGAATACCTTGATTTATAAAAGGCTTTCGTTCGAAAGATGGGGGATATCACATTGGGAAATCCATAAGTTACGATGTGTTTACTTTGACGCATATATTGCGGGGAACCCAAATGCTATTTTACGCAACGGGTTAAGAAATTATTTTGACTCAATGTATCCGAATATAGGACTTCATGATTTAGAAAAAGCGGCTAACATGCAACATAAAGAAGCATGTTATGCTTACGGGTTAGTAATGTTCGCTTCTCACCAAAGTGAGAAAAAGAACATCGGGCTACAACTATTAAACAAAACGTTCCCACAAGTGACGGAGTCGGTAATTGGGGTAAGAAATGAGGTTTTTAGTTTATTACAAGACTGTTGGTCATTACGTAACATTCGTCCTTTTGACGACGTTACAACACGTTGTCATACTATCGGTCACAACGGTTACGTTCCACAAGACCAAGGATGGGAAGTGGTATTAGTAAAACCAGAATGCATGACTTGTTTCTGGACGTATGAATTACGTGTCTTTGTTGCCTTTGCTGAACGCCTTATTTATTAACTAGAATTATCTTCGCAACTACTTTGTATCAAAGTTTTATGTGCTATATTTCATGCTATATGTAAAATAGCGGTATTGTAAGTTTGCAAGTTATTGTATAAAGGTTTGAATATGATATATATTTTTTTGTGATTAGTTTTTCATATAGAATTGTAGTAGTTGAAATGGTATGTTAGCTACTAAGTATGAACTTAACGGGTAGGTACTACCCGAATTAAAGAGTATAAAACGCTAATATGAAGAAAGAGCTTTTATAAATAAGTTCATATTACGCTACGAAATACTATTGACTACTCTTGATATTCTATATGATTAACTCGTTTCATTTGACTATTTTGAAGGAAATGGCACCGACTACTCGACACACCTTGAATATGAGTGAAGAGGAATTTCGTGCCTTTCTTGCTTCAAACATAGCCGCAGTACAGGCCGCGCTACATACCAACAATAACCTTGGATCTAGCAGTACAGGAAATCGTGTAGAATGCACCTACAAAGAATTCACTGCCTGCAAACCTTTGGAATTTGATGGAACCGAAGGACCGATCGGATTGAAACGGTGGACCGAGAAGGTCGAATCGGTGTTTGCCATAAGTAAGTGTACTGAAGAGGACAAAGTGAAGTACGCTACGCATACCTTCACATGTACTGCGTTAACATGGTGAAATACCTATCTAGAGCAAGTGGGATAAGATGATGCTTACGCACTACCGTGGTCAGCATTCAAGCACTTGATGAACGAGAAGTACCGTCCCAGAACCGAGGTCAATAAGCTCAAGACAGAACTTAGGGGGTTACGAACCCAAGGATTTGATATTACCACATACGAAAGACGATTCACAGAATTGTGCCTATTGTGTCCTAGAGCGTTCGAAGATGAGGAAGAGAAGATCGACGCGTTTGTGAAAGGATTACCGGAAAGAATCCAAGAAGATATAAGTTCACACGAGCCCGCCTCCATACAATAGGCATGTAGAATGGCTCACAAACTAGTGAACCAGATTAAGGAAAGAATTAAAGAATAGGCGGCTGAAGAGGCCAATGTGAAGCAAGTCAAAAGAAAAGTGGGAGGAAAACGGTGATAAGAATCACCAAAACAACAACAACAGCAATTACAACAATAATCGCAACAACTATCCCAACAATCGCAACATCAATTGAAACTACAACAAACGGCCCAATAACAACAACAACAACAACAACAACAATAGCAACTACAACAATTATCCCGACAACAATAACAACCGCAACAACAACAACAATCAGAAGCAGAAATGCCAAAGGTGTGAAAAGTATCACTCGGGATTCTGCACCAAATTTTGCAACAAGTGTAAAAGAAATGGTCATAGCGCGGCGAAGTGTGAGGTCTACGGACCAGGGGTTAACAGAACGAAAGGAACAAATGGTGTCGGAACGAGTAATGGCGGAGCAAGTAGTGTCGGAGTAAGTTATGCCAATGTAGTTTGTTATAAATGTGGAAAACCGGGCCACATTATTAGAAATTGCCCGAACCAGGAGAACACGAATGGACAAGGCAGCGGAAGAGTTTTCAATATTAATGCGGCAGAGGCACAGGACGACCCGGAGCTTGTTACGGGTACGTTTCTTATTGACAATAAATCTGCTTACGTTTTATTTGATTCGGGTGCGGATAAAAGCTATATGAGTAGAGATTTTTGTTCTAAATTAAATTGTCTATTGACGCCTTTGGATAGTAAATTTTTACTCGAATTAGCAAATGGTAAATTAATTTCAGCAAATAATATATGTCGGAATCGAGAAATTAAACTGGTTAGCGAAACATTTAAGATTGACTTGATACCAGTAGAGTTAGGGAGTTTTGATGTGATAATCGGTATGGACTGGTTGAAAGAAGTGAAAGCAGAGATCGTTTGTTACAAAAATGCAATTCGCATTATACGAAAAAAGGAAAACCCTTAATGGTGTACGGAGAAAAGGGCAACACGAAGCTACATCTTATTAGTAATTTGAAGGCACAAAAACTAATAAGAAAAGGTTGCTATGCTGTTCTAGCACACGTTGAGAAAGTACAAACTGAAGAAAAGAGCATCAATGATGTTCCCGTCGCAAAAGAATTTCCCGATGTATTTCCGAAAGAATTACCGGGATTACCCCTACATCGATCCGTTGAATTTCAAATAGATCTTGTACCAGGAGCTGCACCAATAGCTCGTGCTCCTTACAGACTCGCACCCAGCGAGATGAAAGAACTGCAAAGCCAATTACAAGAACTTTTAGAGCGTGGTTTCATTCGACCAAGCACATCACTGTGGGGAGCTCCTGTTTTGTTTGTCAAAAAGAAAGATGGTACATTCAGGTTGTGTATCGACTACCGAGAGTTGAACAAACTTACCATCAAGAACCGCTACCCACTACCGAGAATCGACGACTTATTTGATCAACTACAAGGCTCGTCTGTTTATTCAAAGATTGACTTATGTTCCGGGTATCATCAAATGCGGGTGAAAGAAGATGATATTCCAAAGACTGCTTTCAGAACACGTTATGGTCATTATGAGTTTATGGTCATGCCGTTTGGTTTAACTAATGCACCAGCTGTGTTCATGGACCTTATGAACTAAGTGTGTGGACCATACCTTGACAAGTTTGTCATTGTTTTCATTGATGACATACTTAGTTACTCAAATAATGACCAAGAACACGGTGAACATTTGAGAAAGGTGTTAGAAGTATTGAGGAAGGAAGAATTGTACGTTAAGTTTTCAAAGTGTGCATTTTGGTTGGAAGAAGTTCAATTCCTAGGTCACATAGTGAACAAAGAAGGTATTAAGGTGGATCCGGCAAAGATAGAAACTGTTGAAAAGTGGGAAACCCCAAAAACTCCGAAACACATACGCCAGTTTTTAGGACTAGCTGGTTACTACAGAAGGTTCATCCAAGACTTTTCCAGAATAGCAAAACCCTTGACTGCATTAACGCATAAAGGGAAGAAATTTGAATGGAAGGATGAATAAGAGAAAGTGTTCCATTTATTGAAGAAAAAGCTAACTACAGCACATATATTGTCATTGCCTGAAGGGAATGATGATTTTGTGATTTATTGTGACGCATCAAAGCAAGGTCTCGGTTGTGTATTAATGTAACGAATGAAGGTGATTGCTTATGCGTCTAGACAAATGAAGATTCACGAAAAAAATTATACGACGCATGATTTGGAAATAGGAGCGGTTGTTTTTGCATTAAAGACTTGGAGGCACTACTTATATGGGGTCAAAAGTATTATATATACCGACCACAAAAGTCTTCAACACATATTTAATCAGAAACAACTGAATATGAGGCAGCGTAGGTGGATTGAATTGTTGAATGATTATGACTTTGAGATTCGTTACCACCCTGGGAAGGCAAATGTGGTAGGCGACGCCTTGAGCAGAAAGGACAGAGAACCCATTCGAGTAAAATCTATGAATATAATGATTCACACTAACCTTACTACTCAAATAAAGGAGGCGCAACAAGGAGTTTTAAAAGAGGGAAATTTAAAGGATGAAATACCTAAAGGATCGGAGAAGCATCTTAATATTCGGGAAAACGAAACCCGGTATAGGGCTGAAAGAATTTGGGTACCAAAATTTGGAGATATGAGAGAAATGGTACTTAGAGAAGCTCATAAAACTAGATACTCAATACATCCTGGAACGGGAAAGATGTACAAGGATCTCAAGAAACATTTTTGGTGGCCAGGTTTGAAAGCCGATGTTGCTAAATACGTAGGGGAATGTTTAACGTGTTCTAAGGTCAAAGCGGAGCATCAAAAACTATCAGGTCTACTTCAACAACCCGAAATCCCGGAATGGAAATGGGAAAACATTACCATGGATTTCATCACTAAATTGCCAAGGACTGCAAGTGGTTTTGATACTATTTGGGTAATAGTTGATCGTCTCACTAAGTCAGCACACTTCCTGCCAATAAGAGAAGATGACATGATGGAGAAGTTAGCACGACTGTATTTGAAGGAAGTCATCTCCAGACATGGAATACCAATCTCTATTATCTCTGATAGGGATGGCAGATTTATTTCAAGATTCTGGCAGACATTACAGCAAGCATTAGGAACTCGTCTAGACATGAGTACTGCCTATCATCCACAAACTGATGGGCAGAGTGAAAGGACGATACAAACGCTTGAAGACATGCTACAAGCATGTGTTATTGATTTCGGAAATAGTTGGGATCGACATCTACCGTTAGCAGAATTTTCCTACAACAACAGCTATCATTCAAGCATTGAGATGGCGCCGTTTGAAGCACTTTATGGTAGAAAGTGCAGGTCTCTGATTTGTTGGAGTGAAGTGGGGGATAGACAGATTACGGGTCCGGATATAATACAAGAAACTACCGAGAAGATCATCCAAATTCAACAACAGTTGAAAACCGCCCAAAGTCGACAAAAGAGCTACGCCGACATTAAAAGAAAAGACATAGAATTTGAAATTGGAGAAATGGTCATGCTTAAGGTTGCACCTTGGAAAGGTGTTGTTCGATTTGGTAAACGGGGGAAATTAAATCCAAGGTATATTGGACCATTCAAGATTATTGATCGCGTCGGACCAGTAGCTTACCGACTTGAGTTACCTCAACAACTTGCGAATGTACATAACACTTTCCACATCTCGAATTTGAAGAAATGTTTTGCTAAAGAAGATCTCACTATTCCGTTGGACGAAATCCAGATCAATGAAAAACTTCAATTCATTGAAGAACCCGTCGAAATAATGGATCGTGAGGTTAAGAGACTTAAACAAAATAAGATACCGATTGTTAAGGTTCTATGGAATGCTCGTAGAGGACCCGAGTTCACCTGGGAGCATGAAGATCAGATGAAGAAGAAATACTCGCATTTATTTCCAGAAGATACGTCAACACCTCCAACTGCTTAAAATTTCGGGACGAAATTTATTTAACGGGTAGGTACTGTAGTGACCCGAACTTTTTCATGTTTATATATATATTAAATGAAATTGTTATTTACATGATTAAGTGTTTCCAACATGTTAAGCAATCAAACTTGTTAAGACTTGATTAATTGAAATAGGTTTCATATAGACAATTGACCACCCAAGTTGACCGGTGATTCACGAACGTTAAAACTTGTAAAAACTATATGATGACATATATATGGATATATATATATATATATATATATATAGTTAACATGATATTATGATAAGTAAACATATCATTAAGTATATTAACAATGAACTACATATGTAAAAGCAAGACTACTAACTTAATGATTTTGAAACGAGACATATATGTAACGATTATCGTTGTGACGACATTTAATGTATATATATCATATTAAGAGATATTCATACATCATATTATCATGATAATATAATAATTTAAAATCTAATTTGAAATTATAAACATTGAGTTACCAACATTTAACAAGATCGTTAACCTAAAGGTTTCAAAACAACACTTACATGTAACGACTAACGATGACTTAACGACTCAGTTAAAATGTATATACATGTAGTGTTTTAATATGTATTCATACACTTTTGAAAGACTTCAAGACACTTATGAAAATACTTCTACTTAACAAAAATGCTTACAATTACATCCTCATTCAGTTTCATCAACAATTCTACTCGTATGTACCCGTATTCGTACTCGTACAATACACAGCTTTTAGATGTATGTACTATTGGTATATACACTCCAATGATCAGCTTTTAGTAGCCCATGTGAGTCACCTAACACATGTGGGAACTATCATTTGGCAACTAGCATGAAATATCTCATAAAATTACAAAAATATGAGTAATCATTCATGACTTATTTACATGAAAACAAAATTACATAACCTTTATATCTAATCCATACACCAACGACCAAAAACACCTAAAAACACTTTCATTCTTCAATTTTATTCATCTAATTGATCTCTTTCAAGTTCTATCTCCAAGTTCTAAGTGTTCTTCATAAATTCTACAAGTTCTAGTTTCATAAAATCAAGAATACTTCCAAGTTTGCTAGCTTACTTCCAATCTTGTCGAGTGATCATCCAACCTCAAGAAATCTTTCTTATTTACAGTAATATATCTTTCTAATATAAGGTAATACTCATATTCAAACTTTGATTCAATTTCTATAACTATAACAATCTTATTTCGAGTGGAAATCTTACTTGAACTTGTTTTCGTGTCATGATTCTACTTCAAGAACTTTCAAGCCATCCAAGATCCTTTGAAGCTAGATCCATTTGTCTCTTTTCCAGTAGGTTTATCCACAAAACTTGAGGTAGTAATGATGTTCATAACATCATTCGATTCATACATATAAAGCTATCTTATTCAAAGGTTTAAACTTGAAATCACTAGAACATAGTGTAGTTAATTCTAAACTTGTTCGCAAATAAAAGTTAATCCTTCTAAATTGACTTTTAAAATCAACTAAACACATATTCTATATCTATATGATATGCTAACTTAATGATTTAAAACCTGGGAACACGAAAAACACCGTAAAACTGGACATACGCCGTCGTAGTAACACCGCGGGCTATTTTGGGTTTGATAATTAAAAACTATGATAAACTTTGATTTAAAAGTTGTTCTTCTGGGAAAATAATTTTTCTTATGAACATGAAACTATATCCAAAAATCATGGTTAAACTCAAAGTGGAAGTATGTTTTCTAAAATAGTCATCTAGACGTCGTTCTTTCGACTGAAATGACTACCTTTACAAAAATGACTTGTAACTTATATTTCCGACTATAAACCTATATTTTTTTCTGTTTAGATTCATAAAATAGAGTTCAATATGAAACCATAGCAATTTGATTCACTCAAAACGGATTTAAAATGAAGAAGTTATGGGTAAAACAAGATTGGATAATTTTTCTTGTTGTAGCAACGTGAAAATTGGTAACAAATCTATATTAATCATATCCTAGCTAACTTATATTGTATTATACATGTATTCTAATATATTATGTAATCTTGGGATACCATAGACATGTATGCAGATGTTTTGACATATCATATCGACCCATGTGTATATATTATTTGGAACAACTATAGACACTCTATATGCAGTAATGTGGGAGTTAGCTATACAGAGTTGAGGTTGATTCCAAAAATATATATACTTTGAGTTGTGATCTAGCCTGAGACGTGTATACACTGGGTCGTGGATTGATTCAAGATAATATATATCAATTTTTTTTCTGTACATCTAACGTTGGACAACTAGTTGTAGGTTACTAACGAGGACAGCTGACTTAATAAACTTAAAACATCAAAATGTATTAAAAGTGTTGTTAATATATTTTGAATATACTTTGATATATATGTACATATTTGTTATAGGTTCGTGAATCGACCAGTGGCCAAGTCTTACTTCCCGACGAAGTAAAAATCTGTGAAAGTGAGTTATAGTCCCACTTTTAAAATCTAATATTTTTGGGATGAGAATACATGCAGGTTTTATAAATGATTTACAAAATAGACACAAGTACGTGAAACTACATTCTATGGTTGAATTATCGAAATCGAATATGCCCCTTTTTATTAAGTCTGGTAATCTAAGAATTAGGGAACAGACACCCTAATTGACGCGAATCCTAAAGATAGATCTATTGGGCCTAACAAACCCCATCCAAAGTACCGGATGCTTTAGTACTTCGAAATTTATATCATATCCGAAGGGTGTCCCGGAATGATGGGGATATTCTTAAATATGCATCTTGTTAATGTCGGTTACCAGGTGTTCACCATATGAATAATTTTTATCTCTATGTATGGGATGTGTATTGAAATATGAAATCATGTGGTCTATTGTTACGATTTGATATATATAGGTTAAACCTATAACTCACCAACATTTTTGTTGACGTTTAAATCATGTTTATTCTCAGGTGAATACTAAGAGATTCCGCTATTGCATACTAAAATAAGGACAAGATTTGGAGTCCATGTTTGTATGATATTGTGTAAAAACTGCATTCAAGAAACTAATTTCGATGTAACATATTTGTATTGTAAACCATTATGTAATGGTCGTGTGTAAACAGGATATTTTAGATTATCATTATTTGATAATCTACGTAAAGCTTTTTAAACCTTTATTTATGAAATAAAGATTATGGTTTGTTTTAAAAATGAATTCAGTCTTTGAAAAAATGTCTCATATAGAGGTCAAAACCTCGCAACGAAATCAATTAATATGGAACGTTTTTAATCAATAAGAACGGGACATTTCAGTTGGTATCAGAGCGTTGGTCTTAGAGAACCAGAAAATTTGCATTAGTGTGTCTTATCGAGTTTGTTAGGATGCATTAGTGAGTCTGGACTTCGACCGTGTTTTCTTTAAAAATGATTGATTAACATTTTTGTTGGAAACTATATATTATTAACATGTAAATATTATGTGATATATTAATCTCTTAACGTGTTTGATATTATGTGATAGATGTCTACCTCTAGAACAAGTCCCATTGACTCACCTAATAATAATGAAGAGTCAAATGTAAATTGGAATAATTCGTGGACTGATTCACAAGTTCCCGAAGAGGAACCTGAAGAAGAGTCGGAACCGGAAGAAGAATCGGAACCGGAAGAAGAATCGGAACCGGAAGAAGAAATAGAACCAGTGGGGGAAATAATAAAACGGTTAAGTAGAAGAAAATCCTCAATCAACCGACCAAAGTTAATTATGGTCAATGGTGTTTCCGCCAAGGAAGCAAAGTATTGGGAGGATTACCAATTCTCCAATGAATCGGATCCCGACAAGGAATCCGATGATGTTATAGAAATTACCCCAACACAATTTAATAAGGCAAAAGAGAACAATAAGGGAAAGGGCATAAAAATAGAGAAATTTGATTCCAAACCCGATGAACTTTATATGTATCGTCAACACCCGTATTTCTTAAGTTGTGACAATAACCAGGGAACCTCTAAACCACCAGGTTTTTCTAAACCAATGTGGAAAACGACGGCTCGTATTAGGGGAACATCATATATCCCAAAAAACTTAGCAAAAAGAACTAAGTTCGAAAAAGAAGAAATGAGTGAGTCGGAATAATATAGTTGTATTTGTGCGGTGTAATATATGTAATATAGTGTGCTTATGCTTTACGATATATGTAAAAATTACTTGTATTAATAAGTATCTTTTATGAATCTAACTCTTGTCTATTTTACAGTATAAAAACACAAAATGGATAGACAACCCAATATTTTAGAAGACTTACCCAGAGACATGATTGATGAAATCTTGTCTAGAGTCGGTCAGAATTCCTCGGCACAACTATTTATGGCAAAATCAGTTTGTAAGACATTCGAAGAACGTTCCAAGAATGCCTTGATTTATAAAAGGCTTTCGTTCGAAAGATGGGGGATATCACATTGGGAAATCCATAAGTTACGATGTGTTTACTTTGACGCATATATTGCGGGGAACCCAAATGCTATTTTACGCAACGGGTTAAGAAATTATTTTGACTCAATGTATCCGAATATAGGACTTCATGATTTAGGAAAAGTGGCTAACATGCAACATAGAGAAGCATGTTATGCTTACGGGTTAGTAATGTTCGCTTCTCACCAAAGTGAGAAAAAGAACATCGGGCTACAACTATTAAACAAAACGTTTCCACAAGTGACGGAGTCGGTAATTGGGGTAAGAAATGAGGTTTTTAGGTTATTACGAGACTGTTGGTCATTACGTAACATTCGTCCTTTTGACGACGTTACAACACGTTGTCATAGTATCGGTCACAACGGTTACGTTCCACAGGACCAAGGATGGGAAGTGGTATTAGTAAAACTAGAATGCATGACATGTTTCTGGACGTATGAATTATGTGTCTTTGTTGCCTTTGCTGAACGCCTTATTTATTAACTAGAATTATCTTCGCAACTACTTTGTATCAAAGTTTTATGAGCTATATTTCATGCTATATGTAAAATAGCGGTATTGTAAGTTTGCAAGTTATTGTATAAAGGTTTGAATATGATATATATTTTTTTGTGATTAGTTTTTCATATAGAATTGTAGTAGTTGAAATGGTATGTTAGCTACTAAGTATGAACTTAACGGGTAGATACTACCCGAATTAAAGAGTATAAAACGCTAATATGAAGAAAGAGCTTTTATAAATAAGTTCATATTACGCTACGAAATACTATTGACTACTCTTGATATTCTATATGATTAACTCGTTTCATTTGACTATTTTGAAGGAAATGGCACCGACTACTCGACACACCTTGAATATGAGTGAAGAGGAATTTCGTGCCTTTCTTGCTTCAAACATAGCCGCAGTACAGGCCGCGCTACATACCAACAATAACCTTGGATCTAGCAGTACAGGAAATCGTGTAGGATGCACCTACAAAGAATTCACTGCCTGCAAACCTTTGGAATTTGATGGAACCGAAGGACCGATCGGATTGAAACGGTGGACCGAGAAGGTCGAATCGGTGTTTGCCATAAGTAAGTGTACTGAAGAGGACAAAGTGAAGTACGCTACGCATACCTTCACATATACTGCGTTAACATGGTGAAATACCTATCTAGAGCAAGTGGGACAAGATGATGCTTACGCACTACCGTGGTCAGCATTCAAGCACTTGATGAACGAGAAGTACCGTCCCAGAACCGAGGTCAATAAGCTCAAGACAGAACTTAGAGGGTTACGAACCCAAGGATTTGATATTACCACATACGAAAGACGATTCACAGAATTGTGCCTATTGTGTCCGAGAGCGTTCGAAGATGAGGAAGAGAAGATCGACGCGTTTGTGAAAGGATTACCGGAAAGAATCCAAGAAGATATAAGTTCACACGAGCCCGCCTCCATACAATATGCATGTAGAATGGCTCACAAACTAGTGAACCAGATTGAGGAAAGAATTAAAGAATAGGAGGCTGAAGAGGCCAATGTGAAGCAAGTCAAAAGAAAGTGGGAGGAAAACGGTGATAAGAATCACCAAAACAACAACAACAGCAATTACAACAATAATCGCAACAACTATCCCAAGAATCGCAACATCAATTGCATCTACAACAAACGGCCCAATAACA
This sequence comes from Rutidosis leptorrhynchoides, assembly GCF_046630445.1. Taxonomy (NCBI): domain Eukaryota; kingdom Viridiplantae; phylum Streptophyta; class Magnoliopsida; order Asterales; family Asteraceae; genus Rutidosis; species Rutidosis leptorrhynchoides. The sequence goes on from NC_092343.1 coordinate 59,740,526, forward strand.
ACAACAATAACAACAACAACAACAACAACAACAACAACAACAACAACAACAACAACAACAACAACAAAAACAACAACAACAACAACAACAACAACAACAACAACAACAACAACAACAACAACAACAACAACAACAACAACAACAACAACAACAACAACAACAACAACAACAACAACAACAACAACAACAACAACAACAACAACAACAACAACAACAACAACAACAACAACAACAACAACAACAACAACAACAACAACAGAAACTACAACAATCATCCCGACAACAATAACAACCGCAACAATAACAACAATCAGAAGCAGCTATGCCAAAGGTGTGAAAAGTATCACTCGGGATTCTGCACCATATTTTGCAACAAGTGTAAAAGAAATGGTCATAGCGCGGCGAAGTGTGAGGTCTACGGACCAGGGGTTAACAGAACGAAAGGAACAAATGGTGTCGGAATGAGTAATGGCGGAGCAAGTAGTGTCGAAGCAAGTTATGCCAATGTAGTTTATTATAAATATGGAAAACCGGGCCACATTATTAGAAATTGCCCGAACCAGGAGAACATGAATGGACAAGGCCGCGGAAGAGTTTTCAATATTAATGCGGCAGAGGCACAAGAAGACCCGGAGCTTGTTACGGGTACGTTTCTTATTGACAATAAATCTGCTTATGTTTTATTTGATTCGGGTGCGGATAGAAGCTATATGAGTAGAGATTTTTGTGCTAAATTAAGTTGTCCATTGACGCCTTTGGATAGTAAATTTTTACTCGAATTAGCAAATGGTAAATTAATTTCAGCAGATAATATATGTCAGAATCGAGAAATTAAACTGGTTAGCGAAACATTTAAGATTGACTTGATACCAGTAGAGTTAGGGAGTTTTGATGTGATAATCGGTATGGACTGGTTGAAAGAAGTGAAAGCAGAGATCGTTTGTTACAAAAATGCAATTCACATTATACGAAAAAAGGAAAACCCTTAATGGTGTACGGAGAAAAGGGCAACACGAAGCTACATCTTATTAGTAATTTGAAGGCACAAAAACTAATAAGAAAAGGTTGCTATGCTGTTCTAGCACACGTCGAGAAAGTACAAACTGAAGAAAAGAGCATCAATGATGTTCCCGTCGCAAAAGAATTTCCCGATGTATTTCCGAAAGAATTACCGGGATTACCCCTACATCGATCCGTTGAATTTCAAATAGATCTTGTACCAGGAGCTGCACCAATAGCTCGTGCTCCTTACAGACTCGCACCCAACGAGATGAAAGAACTGCAAAGCCAATTACAAGAACTTTTAGAGCGTGGTTTCATTCGACCAAACACATCACTGTGGGGAGCTCCTGTTTTGTTTGTCAAGAAGAAAGATGGTACATTCAGGTTGTGTATCGACTACCGAGAGTTGAAACAAACTTACCATCAAGAACCGCTACCCACTACCGAGAATCGACGACTTATTTGATCAACTACAAGGCACGTCTGTTTATTCAAAGATTAACTTACGTTCCGGGTATCATCAAATGCGGGTGAAAGAAGATGATATTCCAAAGGCTGCTTTCAGAACATGTTACGGTCATTATGAGTTTATGGTCATGCCGTTTGGTTTAACTAATGCACCAGCTGTGTTCATGGACCTTATGAACCGAGTGTGCGGACCATACCTTGACAAGTTTGTCATTGTTTTCATTGATGACATACTTATTTACTCAAAGAATGACCAAGAACACGGTGAACATTTGAGAAATATGTTAGAAGTATTGAGGAAGGAAGAATTGTACGCTAAGTTTTCAAAGTGTGCATTTTGGTTGGAAGAAGTTCAATTCCTCGGTCACATAGTGAACAAAGAAGGTATTAAGGTGGATCCGGCAAAGATAGAAACTGTTGAAAAGTGGGAAACCCCAAAAACTCCGAAACACATACGCCAGTTTTTAGGACTAGCTGGTTACTACAGAAGGTTCATCCAAGACTTTTCCAGAATAACAAAACCCTTGACTACATTAACGCATAAAGGGAAGAAATTTGAATGGAAGGATGAACAAGAGAAAGCGTTCCAGTTATTGAAGAAAAAGCTAACTACAGCACCTATATTGTCATTGCCTGAAGGGAATGATGCTTTTGTGATTTATTGTGACGCATCAAAGCAAGGTCTCGGTTGTGTATTAATGCAACGAATGAAGGTGATTGCTTATGCGTCTAGACAATTGAAGATTCACGAACAAAATTATACGACGCATGATTTGGAATTAGGCGCGGTTGTTTTTGCATTAAAGACTTGGAGGCACTACTTATATGGGGTCAAAAGTATTATATATACCGACCACAAAAGTCTTCAACACATATTTAATCAGAAACAACTGAATATGAGGCAGCGTAGGTGGATTGAATTGTTGAATGATTACGACTTTGAGATTTGTTACCACCCTGGGAAGGCAAATGTGGTAGCCGACGCCTTGAGCAGAAAGGACAGAGAACCCATTCGAGTAAAATCTATGAATATAATGATTCACACTAATCTTACTACTCAAATAAAGGAGGCGCAACAAGGAGTTTTAAAAGAGGGAAATTTAAAGGATGAAATACCCAATGGATCGGAGAAGCATCTTAATATTCGGGAAAACAAAACCCGGTATAGGGCTGAAAGAATTTGGGTACCAAAATTTGGAGATATGAGAGAAATGGTACTTAGAGAAGCTCATAAAACCAGATACTCAATACATCCTGGAACGGGGAAGATGTACAAGGATCTCAAGAAACATTTTTGGTGGCCAGGTATGAAAGCCGATGTTGCTAAATACGTAGGGGAATGTTTGACGTGTTCTAAGGTCAAAGCGGAGCATCAAAAACTATCAGGTCTACTTCAACAACCCGAAATCCCGGAATGGAAATGGGAAAACATTACCATGGATTTCATCACTAAATTGCCAAGGACTGCAAGTAGTTTTGATACTATTTGGGTAATAGTTGATCGTCTCACCAAGTCAGCACACTTCCTGCCAATAAGAGAAGATGACAAGATGGAGAAGTTAGCACGACTGTATTTGATGGAAGTCGTCTCCAGACATGGAATACCAATCTCTATTATCTCTGATAGGGATGGCTGATTTATTTCAAGATTCTGGCAGACATTACAGCAAGCATTAGGAACTCGTCTAGACATGAGTACTGCCTATCATCCACAAACTAATGGGCAGAGCGAAAGGACGATACAAACGCTTGAAGACATGCTACGAGCATGTGTTATTGATTTCAGAAACAGTTGGGATCAACATCTATCGTTAGCAGAATTTTCCTACAACAACAGCTATCATTCAAGCATTGAGATGGCGCCGTTTGAAGCACTTTAAGGTAGAAAGTGCAGGTCTCTGATTTGTTGGAGTGAAGTGGGGGATAGACAGATTACGGGTCCGGATATAATACAAGAAACTACCGAGAAGATCATCCAAATTCAACAACAGTTGAAAACCGCCCAAAGTCGACAAAAGAGATACGCTGACATTAAAAGAAAAGACATAGAATTTGAAATTGGAGAAATGGTCATGCTTAAGGTTGCACCTTGGAAAGGTGTTGTTCGATTTGGTAAACGGGGGAAATTAAATCCAAGGTATATTGGACCATTCAAGATTATTGATCGCGTCGGACCAGTAGCTTACCGACTTGAGTTACCTCAACAACTTGCGAATGTACATAACACTTTCCACATCTCGAATTTGAAGAAATGTTTTGCTAAAGAAGATCTCACTATTCTGTTGGACGAAATCCAAATCAATGAAAAACTTCAATTCATTGAAGAACCCGTCGAAATAATGGATCGTGAGGTTAAGAGACTTAAACAAAACAAGATACCGATTGTTAATGTTCGATGGAATGCTCATAGAGGACCCAAGTTCACCTGGGAGCATGAATATCAGATGAAGAAGAAATACCCGCATTTATTTCCAGAAGATACGTCAACACCTCCAACTGCTTAAAATTTCGGGACGAAATTTATTTAACGGGTAGGTACTGTAGTGACCCGAACTTTTCCATGTTTATATATATATTAAATGAAATTGTTATTTACATGATTAAGTGTTTCCAACATGTTAAGCAATCAAACTTGTTAAGACTTGATTAATTGAAATAGGTTTCATATAGACAATTGACCACCCAAGTTGACCGGTGATTCACGAACGTTAAAACTTGTAAAAACTATATGATGACATATATATGGATATATATATATAGTTAACATGATATTATGATAAGTAAACATATCATTAAGTATATTAACAATGAACTACATATGTAAAAGCAAGACTACTAACTTAATGATTTTGAAACGAGATATATATGTAACGATTATCGTTGTAACGACATTTAATGTATATATATCATATTAAGAGATATTCATACATCATATTATCATGATAATATAATAATTTAAAATCTCATTTGATATTATAAACATTGGGTTAACAACATTTAACAAGATCGTTAACCTAAAGGTTTCAAAACAACACTTATATGTAACGACTAACGATGACTTAACGACTCAGTTAAAATGTATATACATGTAGTGTTTTAATATGTATTCATAAACTTTTGAAAGACTTCAAGACACTTATGAAAATACTTCTACTTAACAAAAATGCTTACAATTACATCCTCGTTCAGTTTCATCAACAATTCTACTCGTATGTACCCGTATTCGTACTCGTACAATACACAGCTTTTAGATGTATGTACTATTGGTATATACACTCCAATGATCAGCTCTTAGCAGCCCATGTGAGTCACCTAACACCTATGGGAACCATCATTTGGCAACTAGCATGAAATATCTCATAAAATTACAAAAATATGAGTAATCATTCATGACTTATTTACATGAAAACAAAATTACATATCCTTTATATCTAATCCATACATCAACGACAAAAAACACCTACAAACACTTTCATTCTTCAATTTTATTCATCTAATTGATCTCTCTCAAGTTCTATCTTCAAGTTCTAAGTGTTCTTCATAAATTCTACAAGTTCTAGTTTCATAAAATCAAGAATACTTCCAAGTTTGCTAGCTTACTTCCAATCTTGTAGAGTGATCATCCAACCTCAAGAAATCTTTCTTATTTACAGTAAGATATCTTTCTAATATAAGGTAATACTCATATTCAAACTTTGATTCAATTTCTATAACTATAACAATCTTATTTCGAGTGGAAATCTTACTTGAACTTGTTTTCGTGTCATGATTCTACTTCAAGAACTTTCAAGCCATCCAAGATCCTTTGAAGCTAGATCCATTTGTCTCTTTTCCAGTAGGTTTATCCACAAAACTTGAGGTAGTAATGATGTTCATAACATCATTCGATTCATACATATAAAGCTATCTTATTCGAAGGTTTAAACTTGAAATCACTAGAACATAGTTTAGTTAATTCTAAACTTGTTCGCAAACAAAAGTTAATCCTTCTAACTTGACTTTTAAAATCAACTAAACACATGTTCTATATCTATATGATATGCTAACTTAATGATTTAAAACCTGGAAACACGAAAAACACCGTAAAACTGGACATACGCCGTCGTAGTAACACCGCGGGCTATTTTGGGTTTGATAATTAAAAACTATGATAAACTTTGATTTAAAAGTTGTTCTTCTGGGAAAATGATTTTTCTTATGAACATGAAACTATATCCAAAAATCATGGTTAAACTCAAAGTGGAAGTATGTTTTCTAAAATGGTCATCTAGACGTCGTTCTTTCGACTGAAATGACTACCTTTACAAAAATGACTTGTAACTTATATTTCCGACTATAAACCTCTATTTTTTTCTGTTTAGATTCATAAAATAGAGTTCAATATGAAACCATAGCAATTTGATTCACTCAAAACGGATTTAAAATGAAGAAGTTATGGGTAAAACAAGATTGGATAATTTTTCTTGTTGTAGCAACGAGAAAATTGGTAACAAATCTATATTAATCATATCCTAGCTAACTTATATTGTATTATACATGTATTCTAATATATTATGTAATCTTGGGATACCATAGACATGTATGCAAATGTTTTGACATATCATATCGACCCATGTGTATATATTATTTGGAACAACCATAGACACTCTATATGCAGTAATGTGGGAGTTAGCTATACAGAGTTGAGGTTGATTCCAAAAATATATATACTTTGAGTTGTGATCTAGCCTGAGACGTGTATACACTGGGTCGTGGATTGATTCAAGATAATATATATCAAAAAAAAAATTTATGTACATCTAACGTTGGACAACTAGTTGTAGGTTACTAACGAGGACAGCTGACTTAATAAACTTAAAACATCAAAATGTATTAAAAGTGTTGTTAATATATTTTGAATATACTTTGATATATATGTACATATTTGTTATAGGTTCGTGAATCGACCAGTGGCCAAGTCTTACTTCCCGACGAAGTAAAAATCTGTGAAAGTGAGTTATAGTCCCACTTTTAAAATCTGATATTTTTGGGATGAGAATACATGCAGGTTTTATAAATGATTTACAAAATAGACACAAGTACGTGAAACTACATTCTATGGTTGAATTATTGAAATCGAATATGCCCCTTTTTATTAAGTCTGGTAATCTAAGAATTAGGGAACATACACCCTAATTGACGCGAATTCTAAAGATAGATCTATTGGGCCTAACAAACCCCATCTAAAGTACCGGATGCTTTAGTACTTCGAAATTTATATCATATCCGAAGGGTGTCCCGGAATGATGGGGATATTCTTAAATATGCATCTTGTTAATGTCGGTTACCAGGTGTTCACCATATGAATGATTTTTATCTCTATGTATGGGATGTGTTTTGAAATATGAAATCTTGTGGTCTATTGTTACGATTTGATATATATAGGTTAAACCTATAACTCACCAACATTTTTGTTGACGTTTAAAGCATGTTTATTCTCAGGTGAATACTAAGAGCTTCTGTTGTTGCATACTAAAATTTGGACAAGATTTGGAGTCCATGTTTGTATGATATTGTGTAAAAACTGCATTCAAGAAACTAATTTTGATGTAACATATTTGTATTGTAAACCATTATGTAATGGTCGTGTGTAAACAGGATATTTTAGATTATCATTATTTGATAATCTACGTAAAGCTTTTTAAACCTTTATTTATGAAATAAAGGTTATGGTTTGTTTTAAAAATGAATGCAGTCTTTGAAAAAACGTCTCATATAGAGGTCAAAACCTCGCAACGAAATCAATTAATATGGAACGATTTTAATCAATAAGAACGGGACATTTCAGATGTAATACAGATTTAATGAGTTAATATCATATTAAGCTCATTTTGATTTTTGGCTGGATTAGAAATAAATAATCTCTAAAACATTAGAGATTACATAATCTTCGTGGTAAATTTCACTAATGTAATCAATACTTCATTATCTATTCTTATTGATATTCCTCGGTGAATGATGTTGGTGCTCGTAGAATTCTTGTGAGTTTCGCAAGGTACGAATGATGTTTTTCTTAGTAAATTTCGAGTACATCGAAGATGAAAGTGTAAAATCAAATATGTAATTGAATAATACACTTGATTTATTATGAAATGGAATCCAATAAGTCGAGGCAGAGATTATAGTTGATGATTGTGAAGTCATTAACGAAGGATGTTTATCATGGCATATTAGTAACATGAACTAACCGAGTAGTACCTACTAGTTAAGATTCACACGTAATAGCTTAGAACGAAAAGATTTATTTTGATTTCAAAATTCATATATATATATATATATATATATATATATATATATATATATATATATATATATATATATATATATAATATACATATAATTTCTTCAGGGGAAATGAGTTAATACTTCATAACTCGTTGATACAATATACGCGTTGTTGATTTGTGATGATGTTGGTGATTATGGAATTGGCGGAGCTTATAGTGCTACAGGTTTTTCCGGTGTTGGTGATACTGATGGTGATGCTGGTAGTACTACCGGTGGCGCTTGTATCACAAGTCTAGCTTGTAAATCACGCACCATCCTTGTCAGAGTTTCTATTCTCCCCTCTATTATCTCTATCCATCCACTCATCTTGATTTACGGTTATAATTAGAATAAATAATCTCTAAAACTTTAGAGATTACATAACCACAGTAGAATATTTCTCCGATGAAGTTATGAATCAATACTTCATCGTTTGTTGTTGTTGGTATTCCTTGGTATCTACAGGGTGTATGACGTTGATGCTCGTGGGACAGATTGTGATATTGAGGCTTGCGGTGAGGATGTTGTTGGTGGTGGTAATGGTACTATTGGTGTTGATGCGGGTGGTGCATTTGGTGGTTGTGGGGCTTGTGATGTTTATAAGTTCTGCATCATATTCTCCAAAGCCAATACTCGAGCGCGGATCTCGTTGACTTCTTCTATTACACCGGGATGATTGGCGGTTGGAACGAACGGATGAATAAGACCTAGAAGTTTAGATAATATATAATCGTGGCGAGATACTCTGAAATGAGAGAGAAAATGGTGTTTCGGACTGGTTCGCCAGTAAGTGCTTCAGGTTCTTCGCCAATAGGGCAATTTGGTGGGTGGAAAGGATCGCCTTCTTCTTATCTCCATTGACTGAGTCGGCTACGAACCCATTCCCGATCCATCCAGAATAGATGATAGCTAATGGGTTGATCCATTCAGGTTACACTGCTTTCGGAGCTCAGGTGGATATCCATATCGGAATAGCTGTCAGAATTCGATGAACTTGAACTAGTCAAGGGATCCATCTCGTACGATCAGGGAAATGAATTTTGATATGTAATAGATAATAGGATTTAGTTTGGTATTCTCCGATACATAATTTACATATGTATATATAATACCAAAATCTCATAAGTTACGAAGGAATTTTCGGAAAGTGTAAGACAGAGTTTACTGTAATAGATATGCTTAAGATATGAAATTTGTCTATACACTATCTATGCAATAAATGCAGTAAGACGCGTTTAGACTTAAGATGATAAACATGTAATTTCCAACAAGAAATGATAAGCAAGAATTGGTAAAAACAAATACGGTCATAGTCCAGACTCACTAATGCATCCTAACAATTATCAGTTAAACACACTAATGCAAATTCTGGTTCCCTATGACCTCAAGCTCTCATACCAACTGTGATGACCAGTCCAAATCCATTTGGACGAATACATCATTCATCGATTTCACAGTGAGGTACTGACCTCTACATGATACGTTTTGTAAACATTGCATTCTTTTGAAAAGGCACTCCAAAAATGAATATCAAATTCTAAGGTATTTGACGTTTGATGATTTCTACATATAGAAAATCATCGCAAATAATAGTTTACAATACTACATCCGTTGACAATGCAGTTGAAATAAGATACATGGTGATGATTTTGTGAATGCAATGTTTTCTCGAATAAAGCATGTATGACTCCATGCACATAGCTTGTATACCATATAAGCAAACAGCGGAACACTTCTAGGAACCTGAGAATAAACATGCTTAAAAGTGTCAACACAAAGGTTGGTGAGTTCATAGTTTTAATGTTGTGCATAATCTGTATATAAAGGTGGATCACAAGATTTCGGTTGTTTCATCCAGAAACGTTTATCAAAATATTCTACAAGATTGAGTACCCTGGTAACTAAACTTTAATATATGTATAATAAGTACCCATGTTTTAACATACATGCAACCAACATGTACAATACACGTAAACCAACGTGTACTAAACTCAAATAGCATACTCTGTTTTATAGTTCAGGCTAGGGTTTCTATACCTGGAACAGACGGGGATGTAAAGCCCAATGGATCCATATATAACTACTCGCGCCCACCAGTTCTTATTACCGGCAGTTACTAGTTACCAAAGCTAAGGGATTTTTGGTTCAAACTCGGTGTAGAATTTAGTATGTACTTGTATCGATTGCGTTTAAAGTAATGTGCATGTATTCTCAACCCAAAAATATAGATTGCAAAGGCAATTAAAAAGGGAGCAAATGAAACTCACCTTAGCAGCACATAACGTCACTCACTGAAATGTGACCGAAACTCGGAATGCGAAATTAACCGTAGATCTCAACCTAGAGAACATATGTTGGTCAATACATGTCTAACAAGCTAGGTCAGGTCATAGTGTATGACAATCCTAATGCTCGAGACCGACATGCAAAAGTTAACAAAAGCCATCTCAAAAGTCAACTTGACCCAATATGATCTTTAAATCTATACATGTTTATTATATTAACATAGTATAAGTCTTGATAATTGAACGAATTTATAGTTTATCAAACTCAAAATATTATTTATTTCAGGAGCTATATTATATTTGAATTATCATGGAAATCGAAAACATTTTATTATTTCACATAGTTTTCCAATACTTGTAAAATCAGATTATAGTGTTTATAAAGCTTTAAAACATGATAAGACAGTCAACTTTGCAATTGTTTACCAAAACGAGATGTGCCTTATATAGAAATTCATTTACTCGTTTAGTAATATCTAAAAATCCAATTTATCAATCTCATAGACAAGTTTTTAAATATTAATTTACAGTTTCAAACACAATTTCAATTAACGTCAAACATTATTCAGTTGACCATATCTTTTAATTCGTTCATCGAAATCACGCGATTTCTAAATGAAAAGTTATTAATTTTTCGATAGCTTTCCAACGACATGCATATCATATACTTTATATCATTAGTATATGTATTAAATTAGTGATTCATCATAAAACTATCTAACAGCAAAATTAAAGCATACAAGCATGCATAAACATATATACTTGAGCACTAGACATGGATACACTATTAATATGTAAAAGATAAGATATGAATGCTCACGTATCAATATTGTGATTCAATATTGCAGGAAAGTATGTAGACGCAACGGAAATGATAAATAAAAGGTTAGCCTTTGATTCATCCATGGTACTCACGAACATTACCCATAACCTCCATAGCTATAACTCATAATTTCCCTAGCTTCATCCCTCTCAAAAACCCATTTTGAAAATAACTCGCTTATGACCTCGTCGTAGTATTTTATGTATAATAATACTAATGCCAATACTAATACTACTAATAATAATATTAGGTTTAATAATAATAATTTTAATAATAATAATAATAAATAATAATAATATATTAAGAAACAGAGAGATTGAGAAAAAGATGTGTCTTCAATCGGCAGAATGCTCGAGCTTTTATAGACCATTTGTGAGACAGACGGCTCCGCGATCGCAATGTGTTTAGGCCTTGGAGCTCTGCGATCACGAAGGTGACAGATCCAGCTCATCCAATTTTGTTTGCAAGCTTGTCGACATAATTTTATATTTATATATAATATATATAATTTATTTTAATTAATTATATATTATATTATATTCTCGTGCATAGTTGACTTGTAACAATAGCTCCGTTGTCTTGTACGTTGATGCCCGATTTATGTCTCGGTTCCGGTTTTTCGAACGTTGTCTCGTACGCTATAAAATCTTGTACTTTACGTTTCGTGTATTGTACCTTTATCAATAACAAGACTCAAATCAATGAAAAACTATCCCACTCGAAGTGTAATTTATTCATTTGAGTGTTTTAGTCATTTGCATTCTTAAATCATTTTCTCGTTATATTTATTTATATTTTATTGAATCACGGACCATTATTATGTATAATTTGTCAAAAGGTTTCTAGATATTTATAAAGTTATAATCGTTTTAAAGAAGACGTGACACTCAAATCGTTTAATGTTTTAAATATTTCTCAACTTACTATACATACACATATATACATATACATATACATATACATATATATATATATATATACATATATACATATACATATACATATATATATATATATATATATATATATATATATAATGTTCGTGATTCGTTGGGATTAGTCGAAGGTTAATTGAACACATGAACATAGTTCATAATTTTTGAGACTCAACATTACAGACTTTGCTTATCGTGTCGAAATCATATAAAGATTAAGTTTAAATTTGGTAGAAAATTTACGGGTCATCACATGAAGTTAGGGTTAACATCGACTAGAACAACATATAGTTGCAACCAACGAAGGAAGAAATATAAAGAGTAACCACATCAGTGTTATAGATGTTTTAAGCAGTCCCTTCTAAGAGGATAACAAGATTCATAGATTTTTAAAGTAATTTACATTACATTTCCGAAAGAAAATCGCACGAAAGGTGTGATCTTTGAACGAGAGTGAACTCTTCATACAATGAGCGAGTTGATCTGAATTTATCCTTATACTTAAGGGGATGCACGGATGAGAAGATACGTGAACCCTTGGTCATAAGGAATGGTTTACTCCAAGTGAAAAGAATCTCAAAAATGATTTCTTGTACCTCAACATACTGATCATACTAGATAATTATCCGTGAAATATTGAGAGTAGAAACCCACCTAGTGCCTTTCCTACCATAGGGTGACCACTGAGTGTACCTCAGAAAACTGATTTATCGACCCGCGTTTTTGCGATGTCTAACCTTAAAAGGAACATTTTATGAGCGCAAAGACTTCCTAACAAATTTTGTAAAACTGCCATCCAAAGTGGCTCAAGAGTTTTTAACAAAGATCTTAATGGTAAGCTTCATCCCTAAACGGGGGACAAGAAGAAGTGTGATCCATACATGGTTTAGACTAATACGAAAATCTTTAATAAAATCAACCAGGGAAGTTTTGAAAAACCTTTAAAAGTTTGATGTGACAACATAAACGGAACGAAGTTCTTAGTAAATTTAGAAGTATGTACAACATGTACCATTTTGCACAAAACTATTTGACTTAAGTTGAACAACTCAATAAAAGAGCGATTTTTAAATAATTTGAAGGTATAATTTATTATGTACTAACCAAAATAATTAAAGGTAATTTATTAACTTAATTATATTCATACATATATGATTTTATAAATCGCATAAGTGGTAGAAAAATTTTATTACTTTCATTTGTCCATAAATCTCGTGAGGACCGCACAAATAAACAACGTGTAAAAATTTTGATAAACATAGTTTTTCGTATTTCAGAGGTTACGAGTTGAAAAAGATCGAGTGAAAAATCTTTGAATCATCGGGTGACATGTTACTAGGTAATGAAAAATAATGAATTCAATGTAGTTTTGATAATTATCAGGACATAAGTCTTTGAGCCAAAAATGTTCACGTGCGAAGTCGTTGCTAAAAAGTGAGGTATGAAGGATAGAGCATGAGGATGAGAAGTTAAGCTTCTTGACTTTGCAAAATGCCAAACAGGTTATGACTAATATTAAAGTCAGAATACTGGTGGTGTTAATATCACTAAATGAGAATCTCTTGGAATAAGTCAGGACTTAGAATTATGTAAGAAAGAGCATCATTCGAACAGGTGTGGCAAATAAGATCCCTGGGGTAACGCAATAATTTTGAATGGTTTAAGTGTTAGTGGATGCCCAAAGGCTCTGCATGACGTGACAGTAAGTGCCTTTATCACACACACACACATGAATCTCTCGATTATGACGGTTGTAAAGTCTTCACGATGACTTGGATACGAATAACACGAAAAAATTTATATAACAAGCAACGAAAATTTTATAGAAATCGTTTAAGGTGACAATGTAAGAAAGGAAATGAAGTTCTTAGTATACATGTACTATTCTAAGTAAAATATCTTTTGAATAAAAGAATTGATTCGTAAAAGTGAAAGTAAAATTTCATATGTACTAGTCAAAAATAAGTAATTATTTACTTTATTATATATAACATATACGGTTTCTAAAACTTGTACGAATGGTAATAAAATAAATTTATTTTATAAAACTTTGAGAGGATCGCACAGTAAAATAGTGTGTGAGAAATTTTGGAGAACTAAGTTTTCATATTTCGGAGGTTACAAGTTGGAAAAAGATTGATGAGGATCGAGTAAAAGATTTTTGAAAATTTCGGGTGATATTTGAGCAACAATGTAATGAGGTAATGAAAACGATTGAATTTAAATGTGGTTGATAACTATTGGCAGGGCATAAATCCTTCAACCAAAAATGCTTAAGTGTGAAGCTGTTGCTTATAAGTGAGATACGAATAGGAGAGTATGAGGATGAGAATTAACCACCCATTGATTTTGGAAAATTTTGAACTGGTATGACTAATATCAAAGTAAGAAGGATGATGGTGTGATTATCATCAAATAAGAAATCTCTCGGAATAAGTTAGGATTTAGAGTCGCGTAAGGATAAGATTCTTGGGTAGTCTTTAATATAGAATTTGAATTGTTGAAGTGACGGGATACAATTTCCTTTATGTATTGTTGTGCAAGTTTGTCTATGTATCGGTTTCTTTCATGGTTAGAAAATGAGCGGTTTTGGTGAGACGGTCAATAATAACCCAAATAGTGTCATAATCGCCTATCGTTTTCGGTAGCTTCGTGATGAAATCCATTATTATTCCATCCCATTTCCATTGTGGGATTTTGGGTTGTTGAAATAACTCATATGGCTTTTGGTGTTCGGCTTTGACCTTGGAACAAGTCAGACACTTCCAAACATAAGTAGCAATGTCTTTTTTAAGGTTCGGCCACCAATATTGTTCCTTGAGATCGTGGTACATCTTACCAGCTCCGGGATGAATCGAATACCGTGACTTATGGGTCTCGTCAAGAATAAGGCCTCGTAAATTCTCACAACTAGGTACCCAAATTATTCTGGCAAAATATCGGAGTTCGGTCTCTTTAACCTCGAATCGAGAGACGAGAATGTTCAAGCGTTCTTGAGCAATATTCTCCTCCGTCTCCAACTTCTTCACATGTGTCAAAATAGCAAAACGCCCTTTTCTCATGACCTTTTGTGCCTTCATGCAACTAATAAGGTTCAGCTTCGGGCTACTTCTCTCCTCGTAATCTATTAATGGCTCACCATTTTCGCGAGGTATACAAATAATGTTCTCACTATAAATAACTTTCGCTTTCATCCTTGAAAGCCAGTCCATTCCAACTATTACATCGAGCTTCCCAGATTGATGGGTGTTAGGTTAATCTTAAGGTTCATTCCAACCAAATCTTATTATACTACCGTGAAAAATTCTATCAATCTTCTCAAATAACATCTGCTTGTGCGTAGGTAACTAATCCTTTCCGCTACTACTTTAAAACTTTCAAGTTTTGTTGACATGAGTTCATCTCCAAATGACCCTCCTGTTAATTTTAAGGTACTACCTTAACTTATTCCTCTATCTCTGCCAGCTTACCATTAGCTTGTCCTATAGAATACTTAACTCTCATGGGTGTTAATGGCTTATTAGTCATAACACTAAGGTTCTTAGATATAAGGTTTCTATCGCTCTAGTATTAAACAACTTCGAGACAATAAAACATTGTAACGAAACGTACCCTAACTAAAATCAGGATCTATGCGAGTCTCCATAGCTGAGATAACGATTGCTCTACCGCAAGTAAGTCCAAAGTTTTTCCTATTTGAGAACTTTTTCCTTAAGTGTCCAGGGTGTCTATATCTTTAACAAATTTTTGGGTTATCAATTCTACAATCAAGGCCCTTCTTGTACAGTATATGAGCTACGTGGTTATTTTTTCCCTACCTCTAACAGACCATAATGCGTATACTCAAGTGGTGCCTACCAAAATTTTCTTTGAATCACTTCATATTCCTTATGTAGTAACATTGGAACTTCTGCATGATTTACTTCAATATAATCACGCTGGTCGGGTGTCATTATATTGTACTAAATCGTACGTTCATTCCAGTACCACTCCATATGGTCAATCACTCCATATGGTCAATGTAATGTGACCACTTCAAGTTCTACTCAATTTTATCTAATGGTGCTTTATCTATGCTATCTCAAAACAAAATCTACATAAGTAATCTCACAGCTTCTCGGTGTGGGTGAGTAGGTTCCATAGGTCATACATCAATGCCTAAATGTCCCGAAATTTTCTTCAAAATGTTCGGGTTCAGGTAATGTCGTTAGGTTCCTTCTAGAAATTCAATCTGGGTCTCTTGTCGAGTTGTACGTGTAGCAAGTAGTAATACGATATGTCTTGAGGCGACTCTCAAGTCTTTGGGTATGGCTGAGCATCAGTAGAAGACAATCTGACTTTGTGAAACGAGATGTCTTCCCGACTTCTCCAATGCCTAAGAGTGTTAGGTGTAATGACCCGAACTTTTCCATGTATATATATATTAATTGAGATTGATATTTACATGATTAAATGTTTCCAACATGTTAAGCAATCAAACTTATTAAGACTTGATTAATTGAAATATGTTTCATATAGACAATTGACCACCCAAGTTGACCGGTGATTCACGAACGTTAAAACTTGTAAAAACTATATGATGACATATATATGAATATATATATATAGTTAACATGATACTATGATAAGTAAACATATCATTAAGTATATTAACAATGAACTACATATGTAAAAACAAGACTACTAACTTAATGATTTTTAAACGAGACATATATGTAACGATTATCGTTGTAAAGACATTTAATGTATATATATATCATATTAAGAGATATTCATACATGATAATATCATGATAATATAATAATTTAAAATCTCATTTGATATTATAAATATTGGGTTAACAACATTTAACAAGATCGTTAACCTAAAGGTTTCAAAACAACACTTACATGTAACGACTAACGATGACTTAACGACTCAGATAAAATGTATATACATGTAGTGTTTTAATATGTATTTATACACTTTTGAAAGACTTCAATACACTTATCAAAATACTTCTACTTAACAAAAATGCTTACAATTACATCCTCGTTCAGTTTCATCAACAATTCTACTCGTATGCACCCGTATTCGTACTCGTACAATACACAGATTTTAGATGTATGTACTATTGGTATATACACTCCAATGATCAGCTCTTAGCAGCCCATGTGAGTCACCTAACACATGTGGGAACCATCATTTGGCAACTAGCATGAAATATCTCATAAAATTACAAAAATATGAGTAATCATTTATGACTTATTTACATGAAAACAAAATTACATATCCTTTATATCTAATCCATACACCAACGACCAAAAACACCTATAAACACTTTCATTCCTCAATTTTCTTCATATAATTGATCTCTCTCAAGTTCTATCTTCAAGTTCTAAGTGTTCTTCATATATTCTACAAGTTCTAGTTACATAAAATCAAGAATACTTTCAAGTTTGCTAGCTCACTTCCAATCTTGTAAGGTGATCATCCAACCTCAAGAAATCTTTGTTTCTTACAGTAGGTTATCATTCTAATACAAGGTAATAATCATATTCAAACTTTGGTTCAATTTCTATAACAATAACAATCTTATTTCAAGTGATGATCTTACTTGAACTTGTTTTCGTGTCATGATTCTGCTTCAAGAACTTCGAGCCATCCAAGGATCCGTTGAAGCTAGATCCATTTTTCTCTTTTCCAGTAGGTTTATCCAAGGAACTTAAGGTAGTAATGATGTTCATAACATCATTCAATTCATATATATAAAGCTATCTTATTCGAAGGTTTAAACTTGTAATCACTAGAATATAGTTTAGTTAATTCTAAACTTGTTCGCAAACAAAAGTTAATCCTTCTAACTTGACTTTTAAAATCAACTAAACACATGTTCTATATCTATATGATATTCTAACTTAATGATTTAAAACCTGGAAACATGAAAAACACCGTAAAACCGGATTTACGCCGTCGTAGTAACACCGCGGGCTGTTTTGGGTTAGTTAATTAAAAACTATGATAAACTTTGATTTAAAAGTTGTTATTCTGAGAAAATGGTTTTTATTATGAACATGAAACTATATCCAAAAATTATGGTTAAACTCAAAGTGGAAGTATGTTTTCTAAAATGGTCATCTAGACGTCGTTCTTTCGACTGAAATGACTACCTTTACAAAAACGACTTGTAACTTATTTTTTCCGACTATAAACCTATACTTTTTCTGTTTAGATTCATAAAATAGAGTTCAATATGAAACCATAGCAATTTGATTCACTCAAAACGGATTTAAAATGAAGAAGTTATGGGTAAAACAAGATTAGATAATTTTTCTCATTTTAGCTACGTGAAAATTGGTAACAAATCTATTCCAACCATAACTTAATCAACTTGTATTGTATATTATGTAATCTTGAGATACCATAGACACGTATACAATGTTTCAACCTATCATGTCGACACATCTATATATATTTCGGAACAACCATAGACACTCTATATGTGAATGTTGGAGTTAGCTATACAGGGTTGAGGTTGATTCCAAAATATATATAGTTTGAGTTGTGATCAATACTGAGATACGTATACACTGGGTCGTGGATTGATTCAAGATAATATTTATCGATTTATTTCTGTACATCTAACTGTGGACAACAAGTTGTAGGTTACTAACGAGGACAGCTGACTTAATAAACTTAAAACATCAAAATATATTAAAAGTGTTGTAAATATATTTTGAACATACTTTGATATATATGTATATATTGTTATAGGTTCGTGAATCAACCAGTGGCCAAGTCTTACTTCCCGACGAAGTAAAAATCTGTGAAAGTGAGTTATAGTCCCAGTTTTAAAATCTAGTATTTTTGGGATGAGAATACATGCAAGTTTTATAAATGATTTACAAAATAGACACAAGTATGCGAAACTACATTCTATGGTTGAATTATCGAAATTGAATATGCCCCTTATTATTAAGTCTGGTAATCTAAGAATTAGAGAACAGACACCCTAATTGACGCGAATCCTAAAGATAGATCTATTGGGCCTAACAAACCCCATCCAAAGTACCGGATGCTTTAGTACTTCGAAATTTATATCATATCCGAAGGATGTCCCGGAATGATGGGGATATTCTTATATATGCATCTTGTTAATGTCGGTTACCAGGTGTTCACCATATGAATGATTTTTATCTCTATGTATGGGATGTGTATTGAAATATGAAATCTTGTGGTCTATTATTATGATTTGATATATATAGGTTAAACCTATAACTCACCAACATTTTTGTTGACGTTTTAAGCATGTTTATTTTCAGGTGATTATTAAGAGCTTCCGCTGTCGCATACTTAAATAAGGACGAGATTTGGAGTCCATGCTTGTATGATATTGTGTAAAAACTGCATTCAAGAAACTTATTTTGTTGTAACATATTTGTATTGTAAACCATTATGTAATGGTCGTGTGTAAACAGGATATTTGTAGCGACCCCGACAAATCGTCAAGTGACGGCGTCGGCTACGTGGGTCCCATTACCTGATTATAAGTCTTTAAGATAACGTTTGACCAAAATATGTCGCCTTCATTTCAAAATAAAGATTGTTTCAAAGTTTACAAGGATTGTTCAACCAAAAGTTAAGTTACAACGTTATAAGTACGATTGAAATCTAGGCGACACGGTTTAAAGTAAAGTCAAAAGACGCTCCATGAAATGCATGTATACTCGACATCGGATGCAAGTATCAAATAGTAAGCGGAAGCATGTTTCACATATCGTGCATGACCTGAGAAAAACATAGAAATCTGTCAACGAAAACGTTGGTGAAATCATAGGTTTAAGTAAGTAAGTACAAGTGAACCACAAGATTTGCATCAATGAATTAATAGTAATACATTCCAAAAGTTTGTTTCACGAGCACCCAATTATCAATGCTTAACATTTCCTTCCATTGAACCCCATCACTTAGTGCTAGAACATACACTGTTTCTCGAAAATATATTTCATTCGTAAACGGTAGCGAACCGTTTGAATGAGGGTTTGTCAAACCCATATGGATCCATACAACATAAGTTCTCGCTTACACCCGGCAAGTGTAACTAATGATAATCGAATTGAGGATTTTGTTCTAAACTCGTATGTAGAATGTTTGTTTTCCTGTACTTGTGTTCACTTAGTAAAAGAAATGTTTATGTTTTCTCATCCCAAATGTAAGTTCAAAAAGAGTAAAAGTGGGACTATGATCTCACCTTGAGTGCACGAGTAGTAAAGTACTTCAACAAGTAAACGTGTGCAAAGAACAATGCTAGTCTTGACCTAAACAATAGGTTGTATCAATAACGGTAAACACGATAGGTCAAAGATGTTCAATTAGTCCTATGGCTCGTTACGACTCGATTATTTAGCATGTGAAATCAAATTGCCAAGTTTCATGCAAGATACAAGTATATAAATAAGTTAGGAAGGTTGCATAATCATTTGGTTAAGTTTGACAAAAAGTCAAACTTTGGTCGGTCAAAGTCAACGAAAGTCAACACGTTCGGGTCGGGTTTCGAACTATTTTTCTAATCTTAGAAATCATATATGAGCATGTTGGCCAAGTTACATGTTAATCGGAGGTGCGTAGCATGCCAAACATTATTCGAAAATTGACCAAATTGGACAGACCCAATCGGCGCGCCGCGCGGGGGGTATGGCGCGCCGCGCCACCCTGCTGCTTCAGCTATTTTTCTGCCTTTTAAATGTGCACGAACCAAAACCAATTCTAACACAATTCTTGACCCGCAAACGCTTATAACGCCTATCATACATCGTTGGAAAGGTATTTTGACAAGGAATGCAACTAACCACATATCATTAATCAAAAACATCATTTACAATAAACGAAAACTCGTCAATTGATCGAGAAAGGTTTATTTTCAAAGTTTCAAGTTCGTAAAACGTATTTTATGATTCGGGAATCCAATTTACACATACGATATGCCGTTTTGAAGGTAATGAAGCATACATTACTACTAAACACTAACAATTAACACTCCATGGCATTTAAGCATCCAAAAGTTCATGTCAAGAACTATCAAACCCTAGTCAAACATTTCAAAATCATTAATCGGGTTTTTGAAGTTTTCTTAATCAACCTACACATCCAAATGTGGCTAATGATACTAGTAACACAATTAAAACATGCACTTTAACAATCTAACAACATTAACTCATCCAAAATCAAGGATTTAGCACACCCATTTCAAATGTTCAAACTAGTTACTCCAAACCACAAATCGAGCAAACAAAACATATATTCATGTTACACACGAGCCATAGACACTAACTAACACAATTTCAAGTATATAAAACGAATTTAGAGAAATTTAGTGTTTTAGAAATGTTACCCAAAATGGATGAAATTGGTACCAAATCGAAGAGGATGATGAGAGGATCACGAATATGTAATTTGTTTTGAAGTTTGCTTCCCGATCCGAATTTAGATGATGATTCTATGAAGTTGGGGTTTGTGTGTGTTCTTGCTAGAGAGAAAGAGAGAGAGAGAGGGAGATGATGGAAATGGTGGAGAAATGGGTTGACTAGTTGACCTAGTCAACTAGTTTGCCCATTTGGCAACTCCGGTCCCTCGAGTTTCAAAGCGGGTGCGGGATTTAACCGATCGAATATTTTTAAAACGCTCGAGTAAACGGGTGATGTCAAAATTAAATAGCGGGAATATAATGAACGTTACTCACGGAAACTATTAATTTAAATACGAAAGATTATGTTAAAAAAAAAAGACGGTGTTAAAATTAAATTTAACGGAAAAACGCGGGATGTTACATTATCCACAACTCAAAAGAAATTTCGTCCCGAAATTTAGTTGGAAGTAGTAGTCGTTGTTTCTTCCTCGAGATCTTGCGTTGCCAATTCTACGAGTGAGGGAGAAGTACGTTCTAGGGTATTTCAACGAATTTTGACGGTCGGGATCATACGATGTTTTAAGGTTTGGCTTCACGATTTATGGTTTCAACCGGTCCTCCTAGGAAGTGAGGGTTATCGTTGATAGTGAGTTCATCAAAGGAGATAACAAGTTCTCGTTTCGCAAAACACGTCTTTGAGTTGATACATCGAATGTAGGATAAACGGAGACCCAAAATGAGTCGGAAAAGTCTAAACGGTTAGCGACGGGTCCAAAACACCCCAAGAATTTAAAGGATCAAAATATCGCGGATTTAGCTTCCTACGTTTCCCGAAACGGATTGCACCTTTCCAAGGTTTAAATCACATGTTTGTTCGGTCCGTCGGGTTGTGGATGGTACGCGGTACTCATGTCTAAACGCGGTCCCGAGGCTTCTTGTAAAACTAGAAGTGAAACGAGTATTTCGATACGGGATAATTAACAAAGATACACCGTGTTGGAATAGAATCTCTTAAGATATGTTTGAACAAGTTAGTTAGGGTTCGAAAAATGTTCGTTAGGACTATTCACCCTCGTGGCGAATACTTATGTAATATGAGGAGTTTCTCTATCCATGGAGAAATGTTACAAGGAGTTTCTTTAAACGGAAAAATGCGAACGGTAAAGATAGTAGTGAAATGAGGACTTAGAATAGGATGAGTTTACATCTCGAGGTTGCTATAACGTGCCTCTAGTTGTCAAAAGTTGAAGTCTGAAAGAGAAACGAGGTAGTACACGTAGTTGTATAGTTCGGGGTTGAATAATAGTTGACCGATTATCAGAAACACAAGGGCGTTACGTCAAAGAAGAGTGAAGTATCGTTGGATTGTGTGTTATCTTAAATCCCAGTAATATCAGACGGTGACGGTGAAATAACAGAGGTAGGTAGTGTGGTACGGGATGACGAGAAAATTGATCGGATCCACAATTTAGTATTCGAATTCTTCGTGTAAAATAACGAATTTTAGTTATGTTGATTTTTGAGACGAGAGAGTATGCCTTCCGGCGTTCAAGTAGAAATATTTCCATGTTTGAGTCCCATCTGGTGTTGTACGAATTTAGCTAGAATTGTTGGTGTGAAGAATCACGCTCAAGGTTCGATCGCGGAGAGATTAAAGTCGTGTAATACGAGAAAAGTCAGAAATGAATCTTCGGTAACAATAGACGAGACCTAAGATTTTACGAATACAAGTCTGAGTTGGGAGAGTTTCCTGATTACATGTGGCTCGATTTCGAGATTGATTGTAATGCCTTGACCATTAACATCATGGTCTAGAAAGTTGGACTTCGTTCAACAGAAATTCTCACTCGGAGAATTTGGTATGGAGTTGCTCTTTTCTCAAAAGTTCGAGCTTAAGATGGTGATGTTGTTAGTTTCCCTTCTTTACTTGAACATGTTAAGATGTCATCTATAAATACGATAACAGATTTGTCTAGATAAGTTGCATACGTGGTTTAGGAGGTTCATGAATACGGACGGAGTCCTAAATAAATCAAACGGTACTAAGAGAGATTTACAACTAACGTTGTGAGTTCGGAAATGGCTTAGGAGACTTCGTCTCACTTAACCCCCAATTGATGTTAACCGGAACGGAGGTCGTTTTGGAATACACACGGGATTCATGCAAGAAATCATGAGGTCATGGATGCGAGGGAGTGGGTATCGGTTTTCCAACCGAAAATTACTCAGTTCACAATAATCTATACAAGATGATGGGGAAATTTTTTTTTTTTTTTTTTTTTTTTTTTTATTTTTTTTTTTTTTTTTATTTTTATTTTTTTTTTTTTTTTTACGAATACTTTTCGAGCTCCTTTGTTCTATAGGTGTCAAGTCAAAAGTCTTAACGTACATCCTCCAATAAAATTTATAGGCACACAATATTTTCCGTTGGTCACTTAAATCGCCTAAATAGTATCAAAGGGAAAAAGGTGGAATGTAAAGAGTACAAGTCAAAGCCTCGGTTGTAATACGTCTAGCGGTAACCGAATCGAATAAGTATGAAATATATGGTTTGTTGTGAAGGAACGTACCCGTGACTAGTCCATCGTCGTCTCGGGCATCCTAGGTGTCGATGTTGAAAGTTCAATGTCGTGCGTTGGGGTTGATTTCTTCTTTGGGCACACATTCCTAAAATGACCCAGTTGGCCACACTCAAAGCATGCACCCGTCCTGTGTGCGTTGGGCACCCTTCGAGCGACGGTAACGGTACCCTTACAGACATGGGCCACATGGCCACTTCTTTGACACTTGACGCAAAATGGTTTGCCACATTCACCAAAATGATGTTTGCGACACTTGTTACAGTGAGGTAGGGTTCCGGCATACCCCTTCTTGCCGCCGGGGGTGAAAGGCTTCTTGGAGATGTTGTTATTGTTGTGGTTGCTTGGTTGCGAGGCTTCCCATTTTCTTTTGTTGTTACCCGGGTAGTTCTCGACCATTCGTACCGATGCTTCCATTTCATTCACCGTTTCTAAAGTTTGGTGGGCCTTTGTTAAAGCCTCTTGTAGGTTAGTGGGTTGGGATGCCATTACCCCGTGTTGAATGCTCTTAGGGAGGCCATCCATGTAAAGTTCGACTCTTAGGGATTCGGGAGTCATGAGATTTGGACACATTGAGACTAGTTCGGTAAACCGTTGATTATAAGCTCCGAGGTCATTCCCGACCGTTTTCAAATTCCTTAGCCCTTGCTCGAGCCTTCGAGCCTCATCGCGCGGGAAGTATTCGGTGATCATTCTTTCTCTTAATTCGGTCCAAGAGAGTGTAAGGGCTTCATCGATACCCACTGATTGTACATACGTGTTCCACCGAGAGAGAGCGATACCGGTAAGAGTGAGGGTGGAAAACTTGACCTTATCTTGGTCTCGACAACCGCTTGTGTTAAAAACGGTCTCCATTTGTTCAAACCATCGGGTGAGAGTAACCGGTCCCCCGATTCCATCGAAAGTGGGAGGATTGTACTTCATGAAGTTCTTGTAGGAGCAACCTTCGATTGAATTACCGGCTCCATGATTGTTGTTGTTAGAAAAGTGATCGGCCACGGCCGTACCCACGGCGGTGGTTATCATTCGTTGAAGAGTTTGTTCCAGAGTTTCGAGAGGAGTATTGTGTTGACCTTGGTAAGCCATTGTTCCTTCATGACACAAGAATATCGTTGGTTAGTATTTTCAACAATACTAACCGGAGTATGGAATAAGGATAGAGAGAAAAATTTTCCTTGACTCGCCTTAAATTCTTTATGTCATAATGTCGGAACGTCCATGTGAATCACCGTAATATAATCCCGGAAATTATATTACCCTGATTCTCATGTGCATTTAACATTACTTCATAAAGTCAAGGTGGCGCACCAACAAAATTTATCAACGTAAGATCAAGATCGAATACGAGTTAGATATGATAGAAGAGTTCAAGTATAAATGCACAATTAGTCAAATAATTCCTACTTCAGTCTATATGCCGGTTGTAGTCTAGATTCACCTATGTACCCTATGACTCGGGGTGAACACAAATGAACTCTAAATCCCTACAACCAAGGCTCTGATACCAACTGTAGCGACCCCGACAAATCGTCAAGTGACGGCGTCGGCTACGTGGGTCCCATTACCTGATTATAAGTCTTTAAGATAACGTTTGACCAAAATATGTCGCCTTCATTTCAAAATAAAGATTGTTTCAAAGTTTACAAGGATTGTTCAACCAAAAGTTAAGTTACAACGTTATAAGTACGATTGAAATCTAGGCGACACGGTTTAAAGTAAAGTCAAAAGACGCTCCATGAAATGCATGTATACTCGACATCGGATGCAAGTATCAAATAGTAAGCGGAAGCATGTTTCACATATCGTGCATGACCTGAGAAAAACATAGAAATCTGTCAACGAAAACGTTGGTGAAATCATAGGTTTAAGTAAGTAAGTACAAGTGAACCACAAGATTTGCATCAATGAATTAATAGTAATACATTCCAAAAGTTTGTTTCACGAGCACCCAATTATCAATGCTTAACATTTCCTTCCATTGAACCCCATCACTTAGTGCTAGAACATACACTGTTTCTCGAAAATATATTTCATTCGTAAACGGTAGCGAACCGTTTGAATGAGGGTTTGTCAAACCCATATGGATCCATACAACATAAGTTCTCGCTTACACCCGGCAAGTGTAACTAATGATAATCGAATTGAGGATTTTGTTCTAAACTCGTATGTAGAATGTTTGTTTTCCTGTACTTGTGTTCACTTAGTAAAAGAAATGTTTATGTTTTCTCATCCCAAATGTAAGTTCAAAAAGAGTAAAAGTGGGACTATGATCTCACCTTGAGTGCACGAGTAGTAAAGTACTTCAACAAGTAAACGTGTGCAAAGAACAATGCTAGTCTTGACCTAAACAATAGGTTGTATCAATAACGGTAAACACGATAGGTCAAAGATGTTCAATTAGTCCTATGGCTCGTTACGACTCGATTATTTAGCATGTGAAATCAAATTGCCAAGTTTCATGCAAGATACAAGTATATAAATAAGTTAGGAAGGTTGCATAATCATTTGGTTAAGTTTGACAAAAAGTCAAACTTTGGTCGGTCAAAGTCAACGAAAGTCAACACGTTCGGGTCGGGTTTCGAACTATTTTTCTAATCTTAGAAATCATATATGAGCATGTTGGCCAAGTTACATGTTAATCGGAGGTGCGTAGCATGCCAAACATTATTCGAAAATTGACCAAATTGGACAGACCCAATCGGCGCGCCGCGCGGGGGGTATGGCGCGCCGCGCCACCCTGCTGCTTCAGCTATTTTTCTGCCTTTTAAATGTGCACGAACCAAAACCAATTCTAACACAATTCTTGACCCGCAAACGCTTATAACGCCTATCATACATCGTTGGAAAGGTATTTTGACAAGGAATGCAACTAACCACATATCATTAATCAAAAACATCATTTACAATAAACGAAAACTCGTCAATTGATCGAGAAAGGTTTATTTTCAAAGTTTCAAGTTCGTAAAACGTATTTTATGATTCGGGAATCCAATTTACACATACGATATGCCGTTTTGAAGGTAATGAAGCATACATTACTACTAAACACTAACAATTAACACTCCATGGCATTTAAGCATCCAAAAGTTCATGTCAAGAACTATCAAACCCTAGTCAAACATTTCAAAATCATTAATCGGGTTTTTGAAGTTTTCTTAATCAACCTACACATCCAAATGTGGCTAATGATACTAGTAACACAATTAAAACATGCACTTTAACAATCTAACAACATTAACTCATCCAAAATCAAGGATTTAGCACACCCATTTCAAATGTTCAAACTAGTTACTCCAAACCACAAATCGAGCAAACAAAACATATATTCATGTTACACACGAGCCATAGACACTAACTAACACAATTTCAAGTATATAAAACGAATTTAGAGAAATTTAGTGTTTTAGAAATGTTACCCAAAATGGATGAAATTGGTACCAAATCGAAGAGGATGATGAGAGGATCACGAATATGTAATTTGTTTTGAAGTTTGCTTCCCGATCCGAATTTAGATGATGATTCTATGAAGTTGGGGTTTGTGTGTGTTCTTACTAGAGAGAAAGAGAGAGAGAGAGAGGGAGATGATGGAAATGGTGGAGAAATGGGTTGACTAGTTGACCTAGTCAACTAGTTTGCCCATTTGGCAACTCCGGTCCCTCGAGTTTCAAAGCGGGTGCGGGATTTAACCGATCGAATATTTTTAAAACGCTCGAGTAAACGGGTGATGTCAAAATTAAATAGCGGGAATATAATGAACGTTACTCACGGAAACTATTAATTTAAATACGAAAGATTATGTTAAAAAAAAAAGACGGTGTTAAAATTAAATTTAACGGAAAAACGCGGGATGTTACAATATTTTAGATTATCATTATTTGATAATCTACGTAAAGCTTTTTAAAACCTTTATCTATGAAATAAAGGTTATGGTTTGTTTTAAAAATGAATGCAGTCTTTGAAAAACGTCTCATATAGAGGTCAAAATCTCGCAATGAAATCAATTAATATGGAACGTTTTTAATCAATAAGAACGGGACATTTCAGTTGGTATCCGAGCGTTGGTCTTAGAGAACCAGAATTTTGCATTAGTGTGTCTTATCGAGTTTGTTAGGATGCATTAGTGAGTCTGTACTTCGACCGTGTTTACTTGAAAAATGATTGCTTAACAAATTTTGTTGGAAACTATATATTTTTAACATGTGAATATTATGTGATATATTAATCTCTTAACGCGTTTGATATTATGTGATAGATGTCTACCTCTAGAATAAGTCCCATTGACTCACCTAATAATAATGAAGAGTCAAATGTAAATTGGAATGATTCGTGGACTGATTCACAAGTTCCCGAAGAGGAACCGGAAGAAGAGTCGGAACCGGAAGAAGAATCAGAACCGGAAGAAGAATCGGAACCGGATGAAGAAATAGAACCGGTGGGAGAAATAATAAAACGGTTAAGTAAAAGAAAATCCTCAACCAACCGACCAAGGTTAATTATGGTCAATGGTGTTTCCGCCAAGGAAGCAAAATATTGGGAGGATTACCAATTCTCTGATGAATCGGATTCCGACGAGAATTCCGATGATGTTATAGAAATTACCCCAACTGAATTTAAAAAGGAAAAAAAAATAATAATAAGGGAAAGGGCATAAAAATAGAGAAATCTAATTCCAACCCCGATGAACTTTATATGTATCTTCAACCCCCGAAGTCCTTAAGTTGTAACAATGACCCGGGAACCTCTAAACCACCAGGTTTTTCTAAACCAATGTGGAAAATGACGGCTCGTATTAGGGGAACATCATATATCCCTAGAAACTTGGCAAAACGAACCAAAACCGAAGAAGAAGAAACAAGCGAGTCGGAATAAGATAGTTGTATTCGTGTGGTGTAATATATGTAATATTGTGTGCTTATGCTTTATGATATATGTAAAAATTGCTTGTATTAATAAGTATTTTTTTTATGAATCTAACTCTTGTCTATTTTACAGTATAAAAACACAAAATGGATAGACAACTCAATATTTTAAGAGACCTACCCGGAGACATGATTGATGAAATCTTGTCTAGAGTCGGTCAGAATTCTTCAGCACAACTATTTAAGGCGAGATCAGTTTGTAAGACATTCGAAGAACGTTCCAAGAATGCCTTGGTTTATAAAAGGATTTCGTTTGAAAGATGGGGATATCACATTGGGAAATCCATAAGTTACGATGTGTTTACTTTGACGCATATATTGCGAGGAACCCAAATGCTATTTTACGCAATGGGTTAAGAAATTATTTTGACTCAAAATATCCGAATATTGGACTTCGTGATTTAGAAAAAGCGGCTAACATGCAACATAAAGAAGCATGTTATGCTTACGGATTAGTAATGTTCGCTTCTCACCAAAGTGAGAACAAGAACATCGGGCTACAACTATTAAACAAAACGTTCCCACAAGTGACGGAGTCGGTAATTGGGGTAAGAAATGAGGTTTTTAGATTGTTACAGGACTGTTGGACATTACGTAACCCTCGTCCCTTTGACGACGTTACAACACGCTGTCTTATCAACGGCCATAACGGTTATGTTCCACAAAACCAAGGATGGGAAGTAATCCTAGTAAAACCAGAATGCATGACTTGTTTCTGGACGTATGAATTACGTGTCTTTATTGCCTTTGCTGAACGACTTGTGTACTAGCTAGAATTATCTTCACAACCATCTTGTATCAAATTTATTGTGTGCTATATTTCATGCTATATGTAAAATAAGCGGTATTGTAAGTTTGTAAAATATTGTGAAAAAGTTTGAACGCGAAATATTATTATAATCAGTTTTTCATATAGAATTGTAGTAGTTGAATTGTATATTAGCTACTAAGTATGAACTTAACGGGTAGGTACTACCCGAATTTAAACTTATAAAACGCTAATATGAAGAAAAACCTTTTATAAATGAGTTCATATTATGCTACGAAATACTATTAACTACTCTTAATATTCTGTATGACTAACTTGTTCCATTTGACTATTTTGAAGGAAATGGCACCGACTACTCGACACACCGTGAATATGAATGAAGAGGAATTCCGTACTTTTCTAGCTTCAAACATAGCCGCAGTACAGGCTGCGCTACATACCAACAATAACCTTGGATCTAGCAGTACAGGAAATCGTGTAGGATGCACCTACAAAGAATTCACTGCCTGCAAACCTTTGGAATTTGATGGAACCGAAGGACCGATCGGATTGAAACGGTGGACCGAGAAGGTCAAATCGGTGTTTGCCATAAGTAAGTGTACTGAAGAGGACAAAGTGAAGTACGCTACGCATACCTTCACAGGTTCTGCGTTAACATGGTGGAATACCTATCTAGAGCAAGTGGGACAAGACGATGCGTACGCACTACCGTGGTCAGCATACAAGCACTTGATGAACGAGAAGTACCGTCCCAGAACCGAGGTCAATAAGCTCAAGACAGAACTTAGAGGGTTATGAACCCAAGGATTTGATATTACCACGTACGAAAGACGATTCACAGAATTGTGCCTATTGTGTCCGGGAGCATTCGAAGATGAGGAAGAGAAGATCGACGCGTTTGTGAAAGGATTTCCGGAAAGAATTCAAGAAGATATAAGTTCACACGAGCCCGCCTCCATACAACAGGCATATAGAATGGCTCACAAACTAGTGAACCAGATTGAAGAAAGAATTAAAGAACAGACTGCTGAAGAGGCCAATGCGAAGCAAGTCAAAAGAAAGTGGGAGGAAAACGGTGATAAGAATCACCAATACAACAACAACAGCAATTACAACAATAATCGCAACAATTACCCAAACAATCGCAACATCAATCGCAACTACAACAAACGGCCCAACAACAACAACAACAACAACAACAACAACAACAACAACAACAACAACAACAACAACAACAACAACAGCAACTACAACAATCATCCCAACAACAATAATAATCACAACAACAACAATCAGAAGCAGCTATGCCAAAGGTGTGAAAAGTATCACTCGGGGTTCTGCACCAAATTTTGCAACAAGTGTAAAAGAAATGGTCATAGCGCGGCGAAGTGTGAGGTCTACGGACCAGGGGTTAATAGAACGAAAGGAACAAATGGTGTCGGAACGAGTAATGGCGGAGCAAGTAGTGTCGGAGCAAGTTATTCCAATGTAGTTTATTATAAATGTGGAAAACCGGGCCACATTATTAGAAATTGCCCGAACCAGGAGAACACGAATGGACAAGGCCGCGGAAGAGTTTTCAATATTAATGCGGCAGAGGCACAGGAAGACCCGGAGCTTGTTACGGGTACGTTTCTTATTGACAATAAATCTGCTTACGTTTTATTTGAGTCGGGTGCGGATAGAAGCTATATGAGTAGAGATTTTTGTGCTAAATTAAGTTGTCCATTGACGCCTTTGGATAGTAAATTTTTACTCAAATTAGCAAATGGTAAATTAATTTCAGCAGATAATATATGTCGGAATCGAGAAATTAAACTGGTTAGCGAAACATTTAAGATTGATTTGATACCAGTAGAGTTAGGGAGTTTTGATGTGATAATCGGTATGGACTGGTTGAAAGAAGTGAAAGCAGAGATCGTTTGTTACAAAAATGCAATTCGCATTATACGAGAAAAAGGAAAACCCTTAATGGTGTACGGAGAAAAGGGCAACACGAAGCTACATCTTATTAGTAATTTGAAGGCACAAAAACTAATAAGAAAAGGTTGCTATGCTGTTCTAGCACACGTCGAGAAAGTACAAACTGAAGAAAAGAGCATCAATGATGTTCCCATTGCAAAAGAATTTCTCGATGTATTTTCGAAAGAATTATCGGGATTACCCCCACATCGATCCGTTGAATTTCAAATAGATCTTGTACCAGGAGCTGCACCAATAGCTCGTGCTCCTTACAGACTCGCACCCAGCGAGATGAAAGAACTGCAAAGCCAATTACAAGAACTTTTAGAGCGTGGTTTCATTCAACCAAGTACATCACCGTGGGGAGCTCCTGTTTTGTTTGTCAAGAAGAAAGATGGTACATTCAGGTTGTGTATCGACTACCGAGAGTTGAACAAACTTACCATCAAGAACCGCTACCCACTACCGAGAATCAACGACTTATTTGATCAACTACAAGGCTCGTCTATTTATTCAAAGATTGACTTACGTTCCGGGTATCATCAAATGCGGGTGAAAGAAGATGATATTCCAAAGACTGCTTTCAGAACACGTTACGGTCATTACGAGTTTATGGTCATGCCGTTTAGTTTAACTAATGCACCAGCTGTGTTCATGGACCTTATGAACCGAGTGTGTGGACCATACCTTGACAAGTTTGTCATTGTTTTCATTGATGACATACTTATTTACTCAAAGAATGACCAAGAACACGGTGAACATTTGAGAAAGGTGTTAGAAGTATTGAGGAAGGAAGAATTGTACGCTAACTTTTCAAAGTGTGCATTTTGGTTGGAAGAAGTTCAATTCCTCGGTCACATAGTGAACAAAGAAGGTATTAAGGTAGATCCGGCAAAGATAGAAACTGTTGAAAAGTAGGAAACCCCGAAAACTCCGAAACACATACGCCAGTTTTTAGGACTAGCTGGTTACTACAGAAGGTTCATCCAAGACTTTTCCAGAATAGCAAAACCCTTGACTGCATTAACGCATAAAGGGAAGAAATTTGAATGGAATGATGAACAAGAGAAAGCGTTTCAGTTATTGAAGAAAAAGCTAACTACGGCACCTATATTGTCATTGCCTGAAGGGAATGATGCTTTTGTGATTTATTGTGATGCATCAAAGCAAGGTCTCAGTTGTGTATTAATGCAACGAACGAAGGTGATTGCTTATGCGTCTAGACAATTGAAGATTCACGAACAAAATTATACGACGCATGATTTGGAATTAGGCGCGGTTGTTTTTGCATTAAAGACTTGGAGGCACTACTTATATGGGGTCAAAAGTATTATATATACCGACCACAAAAGTCTTCAACACATATTTAATCAGAAACAACTGAATATGAGGCAGCGTAGGTG
Source organism: Rutidosis leptorrhynchoides (assembly GCF_046630445.1). Taxonomy (NCBI): domain Eukaryota; kingdom Viridiplantae; phylum Streptophyta; class Magnoliopsida; order Asterales; family Asteraceae; genus Rutidosis; species Rutidosis leptorrhynchoides. The sequence continues at coordinate 59,773,362 of NC_092343.1, forward strand.
GATTGAATTATTGAATGATTACTACTTTGAGATTCGTTACCATCCGGGGAAGGCAAATGTGGTAGCCGATGCCTTGAGCAGGAAGGACAGAGAACCCATTCGAGTAAAATCTATGAATATAATGATTCATAATAACCTTACTACGCAAATAAAGGAGGCGCAATAAGGAGTTTTAAAAGAGGGAAATTTAAAGGAAGAAATACCCAAAGGATCGGAGAAACATCTTAATATTCGGGAAGACGGAACCCGGTATAGGGCTGAAAGGATTTGGGTACCAAAATTTGGAGATATGAGAGAAATGGTACTTAGAGAAGCTCATAAAACCAGATACTCAATACATCCTGGAACGGGGAAGATGTACAAGGATCTCAGGAAATATTTTTGGTGGCCGGGTATGAAAGCCGATGTTGCTAAATACGTAGGAGAATGTTTGACGTGTTCTAAGGTCAAAGCTGAGCATCAGAAACCATCAGGTCTACTTCAACAACCCAACATCCCGGAATGGAAATGGGAAAACATTACCATGGATTTCATCACTAAATTGCCAAGGACTGCAAGTGGTTTTGATACTATTTGGGTAATAGTTGATCGTCTCACCAAATCAGCACACTTCCTGCCAATAAGAGAAGATGACAAGATGGAGAAGTTAGCACGACTGTATTTGAAGGAAGTCGTCTCCAGACATGGAATACCAATCTCTATTATCTCTGATAGGGATGGCAGATTTATTTCAAGATTCTGGCAGACATTACAGCAAGCATTAGGAACTCGTCTAGACATGAGTACTGCCTATCATCCACAAACTGATGGGCAGAGTGAAAGGATGATACAAACGCTTGAAGACATGCTACGAGCATGTGTTATTGATTTCGGAAACAGTTGGGATCGACATCTACCGTTAGCAGAATTTTCCTACAACAACAGCTACCATTCAAGCATTGAGATGGCGCCGTTTGAAGCACTTTATGGTAGAAAGTGCAGGTGTCCGATTTGTTGGAGTGAAGTGGGGGATAGACAGATTACGGGTCCGGAGATTATACAAGAAACTACCGAGAAGATCATCCAAATTCAACAACGGTTGAAAACTGCCCAAAGTCGACAAAAGAGCTACGCTGACATTAAAAGAAAAGATATAGAATTTGAAATTGGAGAGATGGTCATGCTTAAAGTTGCACCTTAGAAAGGCGTTGTTCGATTTGGTAAACGAGAGAAATTAAATCCAAGGTATATTGGACCATTCAAGATTATTGATCGTGTCGGACCAGTAGCTTACCGACTTGAGTTACCTCAACAACTCGAATTTGAAGAAATGTTTTGCTAAAGAAGATCTCACTATTCCGTTAGATGAAATCCAAATCAACGAAAAACTTCAATTCATCGAAGAACCCGTCGAAATAATGGATCGTGAGGTTAAAAGGCTTAAGCAAAACAAGATACCAATTGTTAAGGTTCGATGGAATGCTCGTAGAGGACCCGAGTTCACCTGGGAGCGTGAAGATCAGATGAAGAAGAAATACCCGCATCTATTTCCAGAAGATTCGTCAACACCTTCAACAGCTTAAAATTTCGGGACGAAATTTATTTAACGGGTAGGTACTGTAGTGACCCAAACTTTTCCATGTATATATATATTAATTGAGATTGATATTTACATGATTAAATGTTTCCAACATGTTAAGCAATCAAACTTGTTAAGACTTGATTAATTGAAATATGTTTCATATAGACAATTGACCACCCAAGTTGACCGGTGATTCACGAACGTTAAAACTTGCAAAAACTATATGATGACATATATATGGATATATATATAGTTAACATGATACTATGATAAGTAAACATATTAGTAAGTATATTAACAATGAACTACATATGTAAAAACAAGACTACTAACTTAATGATTTTTAAACGAGACATATATGTAACGATTATCGTTGTAAAGACATTTAATGTATATATATCATATTAAGAGATATTCATACATGATAATATCATGATAATATAATAATTTAAAATCTCATTTGATATTATAAACATTGGGTTAACAACATTCAACAAGATCGTTAACCTAAAGGTTTCAAAACAACACTTACATGTAACGACTAACGATGACTTAACGACTCGGTTAAAATGTATATACATGTAGTGTTTTAATATGTATTTATACACTTTTGAAAGACTTCAATACACTTATCAAAATACTTTTACTTAACAAAAATGCTTACAATTACATCCTCGTTCAGTTTCATCAACAATTCTACTCGTATGCACCAGTATTCGTACTCGTACAATACACAGCTTTTAGATGTATGTACTATTGGTATATACACTCCAATGATCAGCTCTTAGCAGCCCATGTGAGTCACCTAACACATGTGGGAACCATCATTTGGCAACTAGCATGAAATATCTCATAAAATTACAAAAATATGAGTAATCATTCATGACTTATTTACATGAAAACAAAATTACATATCCTTTATATCTAATCCATACACCAACGACCAAAAACACCTACAAACACTTTCATTCTTCAATTTTCTTCATCTAAATGATCTCTCTCAAGTTCTATCTTCAAGTTCTAAGTGTTCTTCATATATTCTACAAGTTCTAGTTACATAAAATCAAGAATACTTTCAAGTTTGCTAGCTCACTTTCAATCTTGTAAGGTGATCATCCAACCTCAAGAAATCTTTGTTTCTTACAGTAGGTTATCATTCTAATACAAGGTAATAATCATATTCAAACTTTGGTTCAATTTCTATAACAATAACAATCTTATTTCAAGTGATGATCTTACTTGAACTTGTTTTCGTGTCATGATTCTGCTTCAAGAACTTCGAGCCATCCAAGGATCCGTTGAAGCTAGATCCATTTTTCTCTTTTCCAGTAGGTTTATCCAAGGAACTTAAGGTAGTAATGATGTTCATAACATCATTCGATTCATATATATAAAGCTATCTTATTCGAAGGTTTAAACTTGTAATCACTAGAACATAGTTTAGTTAATTCTAAACTTGTTCGCAAACAAAAGTTAATCCTTCTAACTTGAATTTTAAAATCAACTAAACACATGTTCTATATCTATATGATATGCTAACTTAATGATTTAAAACCTGAAAACATGAAAAACACCGTAAAACCGGATTTACGCCGTCGTAGTAACACCGCGGGCTGTTTTGGGTTAGTTAATTAAAAACTATGATAAACTTTGATTTAAAAGTTGTTATTCTGAGAAAATGATTTTTATTATGAACATGAAACTATATCCAAAAATTATGGTTAAACTCAAAGTGGAAGTATGTTTTCTAAAATGGTCATCTAGACGTCGTTCTTTCGACTGAAATGACTACCTTTACAAAAATGACTTGTAACTTATTTTTTCCGACTATAAACCTATACTTTTTCTGTTTAGATTCATAAAATAGAGTTCAATATGAAACCATAGAAATTTGATTCACTCAAAACGGATTTAAAATGAAGAAGTTATGGGTAAAACAAGATTGGATAATTTTTCTCATTTTAGCTACGTGAAAATTGGTAACAAATCTATTCCAACCATAACTTAATCAACTTGTATTGTATATTATGTAATCTTGAGATACCATAGACACGTATACAATGTTTCGACCTATCATGTTGACACATCTATATATATTTCGGAACAACCATAGACACTCTATATGTGAATGTTGGAGTTAGCTATACAGGGTTGAGGTTGATTCCAAAATATATATAGTTTGAGTTGTGATCAATACTTAGATACGTATACACTGGGTCGTGGATTGATTCAAGATAATATTTATCGATTTATTTCTGTACATCTAACTGTGGACAACTAGTTGTAGGTTACTAACGAGGACAGCTAACTTAATAAACTTAAAACATCAAAATATATTAAAAGTGTTGTAAATATATTTTGAACATACTTTGATATATATGTATATATTGTTATAGGTTCGTGAATCAACCAGTGGCCAAGTATTACTTCTCGACGAAGTAAAAATCTGTGAAAGTGAGTTATAGTCCCACTTTTAAAATCTAATATTTTTGGGATGAGAATACATGCAAGTTTTATAAATGATTTACAAAATAGACACAAGTATGCGAAACTACATTCTATGGTTGAATTATCGAAATTGAATATGCCCCTTATTATTAAGTCTGGTAATCTAAGAATTAGGGAACAGACACCCTAATTGACGCGAATCCTAAAGATAGATCTATTGGGCCTAACAAACCCCATCCAAAGTACCGGATGCTTTAGTACTTCGAAATTTATATCATATCCGAAGGGTGTCCCGGAATGATGGGGATATTCTTATATATGCATCTTGTTAATGTCGGTTACCAGGTGTTCACCATATGAATGATTTTTATCTCTATGTATGGGATGTGTATTGAAATATGAAATCTTGTGGTCTATTATTATGATTTGATATATATAGGTTAAACCTATAACTCACCAACATTTTTGTTGACGTTTTAAGCATGTTTATTCTCAGGTGATTATTAAGAGCTTCCGCTGTCGCATACTTAAATAAGGACGAGATTTGGAGTCCATGCTTGTATGATATTGTGTAAAAACTGCATTCAAGAAACTTATTTTGTTGTAACATATTTGTATTGTAAACCATTATGTAATGGTCGTGTGTAAACAGGATATTTTAGATTATCATTATTTGATAATCTACGTAAAGCTTTTTAAAACCTTTATCAATGAAATAAAGGTTATGGTTTGTTTTAAAAATGAATGCAGTCTTTGAAAAACGTCTCATATAGAGGTCAAAACCTCGCAACGAAATCAATTAATATGGAACGTTTTTAATCAATAAGAACGGGACATTTCATTAGGGACCTAAGTCCAGAAGTGTCATTAGATCGTCGAGTAGTGGTGAAGGATGAAAGAGATAAGTGACGGTCATGAAAGCGTACGGGATACGGGTCAACTTGCGGAAACCGAACAACCTTCTAATGCTCATACATTGTACGTGGCTAATTAGGGTGAGCTCGGGGGGTGGGGTGAGGTGCGGTTACTCCGACAAATCCTCACATCTCTCCTCCTCCGAGGATCAACTTTAGTGGGCATGTAATCCGAGGGGTACTCTTCCTAGATTGCGTGAAGTAATGTTTCGATCTGTGGAACGGTGGAACGGTAGTAACAGGTGGATTACATTACTAGTTCTTATGGTTAGACGAGTGGGAAAAGGGTTCAGAAAAATATCTGAACTAGGAAAGATAAATTTTCCAAGTTGGTACAGCGAATAGCAGACATGTAACAAGAAACAGCATCAACAATAACCTAGGTAGCCTATTGCAGTACACAAAACTGTAGTAGATAGTAGTGTCATGCAGTAGTATCAGGTAACCAGTAGCATGCAATAGTAATAAGCAGTAACATGCAGTAATATATAACAGTAGCATGCAGCAGTTTTGCAGAAACAAGTAAACGAGCAAGTTGTAGATTAGTCCTATTAGTGAATCCTACTCGACTCGGTCAAGACACACTAATGCAACATAATTCCCTACAATCAATGCTCTGATACCAAATGTGATGCCCCGTACAAAATCAACGTGTACGGATCATCAACAACAGGATCATTACACGGTTACAACACTATATGCTGTTTAAAAACAGGTCAGAAATTTCAGCACGTCATTACGAAGGCGTAGTGATTTTCGGAAGGCTATAAATCATAAACCGTATATCGGATTTAGGAGAGTCTTAAGTGAAAAGTCATCTACTCGAACCGAACTATCTGGAAATAAACTTTCTAGAAGCCCCAGGAGTCTGATCAGACCCTGAAAAACAGAAAACAAGTGCTCCGGTGGGTTTCTTGGTGTTTGATGTTAATCTCGGTTCTCATCCTTGATGCGTATAAGCCTCAAGTGTACAATTCTTTGATGTTTTAGCATCATTATGACCAAGTTTTAACCATTAACACACAACTAAAAGTAAAAGTTAACTTTCTATAAGTTTTGAACATCAAGGTTGTCTCTTTATTGTATAAACACAATAAAGCTTCAACCTTTGTCCCATTGATACAAGTTTATGCATCTTCATCATATGAGATGATGAAGACTTGATTTTTATTACCATAAAGATCATAGAAAGGTTCCAAGTAAGTGATATCTACAATAATAACTTAGATCTCAAGTGTTAAGAAACCCTAAGCTAGAAAGCTTGGATCTTTACAAGATTAATGAGACCATAAGCTAGAAAGCTAAGATCTAGTAAAAGTAATGAGATCATAAACTAAAAAGCTTAGATCATCAACAAAATAATGAAACCCTAAGCTAGAAAGCTTGGATCTTTAATGTTCTTGAAGATCCTTAAAGCAAAAAGCTAGATCTACAAGTTACATGAAGATCATAAACACAAGTTTTGATCTTTTAACAAAATAAAGTGATCTTAAGCTTCAAAACTTAGATCCAACAAAGTAATGAAGATTCAAAGCTAAAAGCTTGAATCTTTCATGTTCTTGAAGATTTCAAATCAAAGTTTAAATCTACAAGATGTAACAAGATCAAAAAGCTAAAAAGCTTGATCCGATGATGATGATGATGATGTCAAAATTAAAGAAAAAAAAAAGAGAAGAAATAAAATTCAAGAACTTACAATTTTAGTGTGAGAAAGACTAGAGAGAAAATTAGAGAGCAAGTGTGTGTAAAATGAGAATGAAATGAAGTGTGAAATGAAGGATGAGGCTAGCATTTTATAGTGGTGGTGGGGTGGCTAGGCCGTAGGCTTTGGGGGGACAAGGGGGACAACTTTTTGCTTTTTGCATGGTGGTGGTACAAAGGTGGTGCTTGTTGTTGGGATCCCATGCAACATGTGTAGTAATGGCTAACAAAAATGCTAGTATGTTGGCTCACCTAAATGAATTTTTGTCTTACATTTTAATGGGTCATAATTCCATTAAAATTGGGCTAACTTAAGAGTCCAATAGCTAGAGTAGGGTGGGCCTAAGTCCATTAAGGTAAAAAGTCCATTAAGACTAACTAGTGTTCATTAGTAAATTACTAAGCTTAATTAAGCAATCAATAAGCCAAGTAATTGTCATTAGAAAATAACAATTAGTATTACGTAGTCATAATATTCCAATTATGACAAAAGTTAAACGTGTACCAAGTACATAGCTCGTTTTAAATGACAAGTGACACTAACGGTCGTAAAAGCATTCGAGGATCAAGTTAAGTGATTACGCACTTAACAACGCGTTGTAAGATATTAACGAAAGTAATTAATCATGAATTAAGATCCCAGAGCATAAACTAGCTCAGTACGAACATATACGCAGATTCGTGAAAGTATAGAGCACAAAAATATAAGTCGAAAAAGTCGGGTCGTTACAAAATCTTTGCACCCAAACTCGACACTTGATGAGAAGAGACCCCACGAAAAGCTTCTTTAATACTCAAATATGTAGTACCATGAATATCCCACCACTTATAGACCTTATCCTATATAGCCAAACTATCAATGCAAAGTAAGAGAGCATGGTCCACCGTCTCAACACAATCATCACAAATAGGACAACGGGTGGAATGAAGGTCTATACTGAAGGTATTTCGTGTGCCCGAGAGACATATTAAATTAACGTGGCTAATATGTTTTGATCCAAGTCGGGTCATACGCAATAACAAACTTACCGACACCTTATTCGTGTTTGATCTTAACGATTGGATCATTGATTAAATACGCGACACTTGAATTTTAGGAAAAATGGTTTTCTAAATAATATTACTTGATGTGTATATAAACCGAAAAGAGGGGCGTATATTTTTGACAATATTTGATTGATTAAAGTGGGATAAAAGACCAAAAAGATTTTTAATTTTATTTTTACTTTGTTTTTAAAATTAATATTAAATTATTATTGTAAACTTTTTAAAATCAATATATTTAAGTTTGTAAATATTTGAAAAATTAATATTTTTAATAAGTTTGTATGTATAAAAATATTAATAATATGAATTTTTAATTTTATGCATTTTAAATTTAAGTTTGGTGTGAATTTAAAAACAAAAATTTACTTTATTTCGTTAAGTTAAAAATTTGATATTTAAAATTCATCGTGAGTTGAAAACTAGGTCGTTGAACCGAAATTGCTCTACCCAAGGGAGGGACGAGAAATTTTATTATCATTTATATAATAAGAATTTAATTATTTATAGGCTAAATAATTAATAAAGTTATGTTACATTTTATAAAATTGGTTTTATAAAATAAAGTAAACATAAATTGTAATATGGAATTCATAAAATGAGTTTTATAAATAAGTATACATAATTTATAAAATGCAAGTTTATAAAATGTGTTTTATAAAATCTAATTTTATAAAAACAAGTTTATAAAATGTGCAAGTTTATAAAATGTGTCTAGTTTATAAAATCATTTTGTAATAATATGAGTGGCATTGGAAGTGAAGTAAGCATGCTTTGACTAGCCATTTGAGTGGTTGATTCCATATTCAAGGTGCATATGTATCAAGTTTTTTGCAAGACCGAAACACACATGCAATACACATCAAAAATACTTCAAAAAAAACTGCATAAACCTCCCAAAAATCTGTTGTATTGTCGTGGCCTTTTGGAAGGCAAAAGGGGTTCATAATTTGTTTTTTTTTGAAGCTCATTCAAGTGTAGATTAAATCCTAACCAAAAGCTAGGGTGTTGGTGCATAAGTTTGGGGTATAACAACTTGAGGTTTCATACTTTTGGAGCTCCATTCATCATCATCATCTTCATCACTTATCAACAAGCTAGGAGTAGGTATAAACTCTTTTCTTGCTTGTAGTTTGTAAGTATTTAACTTTAATTGGTTAATTTTAATTGGTTAAAGATTAACAAGTTCTCAATATGATAATATACTTGCTTCCGCTTTATTTGATTCTTAAAAAGGTTTTAAGTATTATGTTACTTGTTAAATCCCAACATATACCTATCTTATCGTTCCAACAACACCGGTAATCTTTTCCTTTTGGCCCGCCATACAAAAACCTGTACTTTTTTTGGAACAAAATTGTTCCTCATTGTTTCAAAGTTATTTGTACCGGGACCTAAAAGAATTGCATTTATTTTATCGGATAATACCTTAGTTATGAACCGCCCATTACCACTCATAGACCAACGCCAACTGTCCACGGATTCGGGACTGATTACAGCGTCTGCTAGGATGGCCGTGAGCTGTTCGAGTTCTGTTAAGGTCCTCCTGCTTGGTTGTCTTGTCCACATCCATGTACCGGTGCATTTTGACCCATCCCAACTAACACGATCTTGACCATGGATGAAATTTCGAGTGGGTGCAGAATGAAAACCTTCGAGTGGGTATCAAACGTCGAATGAAAGCTGGTGCATTTCTGTTTGTAATGTAAATATTTAAATATAGCCTTTGTTTCGTTTCTTTCGTGGCCCTATGAGGTTATACTCCTCTCTGTAATATAGGGGTTCATGCTTCTTGTATCATGTTTTTATTAATAAAATTTTTGGTTGCTTTCCAAATTTTTTTTTTAACTAAATACATCGTTGCATAAGTATCAACGCATCCAATATATGACTCGTCCGTATCTTATTACTTTTAATGTATCATCCGCTAGTTGCTTATTAATCTTATTTCTAGTTGATATAATATGTTATTTATGTCATCGTCTATTTATACTATCATATAAATTTTTAAAATTATGATTTCATAAATAAGTATTTAAGTTTAAAAAAAAATTCAAAAATAAATAGAAAAAATCTAAGGTCCCCATAATGATGTTATTAAAATAATTAATTGTATTTAATAAAAATATTAAAATGTTAATTGTATAATATATGAAGTATAATGTACAACCTTATAATAAAACACTTCATGACCATATGTACAATATCTGAAGCATTATGTACGATCTTATAGTAAAATACCCCCATAATCATATGTACAATATTGAAGCATTATGTATAACCTTATAATAAGATACCCCCATGACCATATGTACAAACTTTAAAATAAATTTTACAATCTTTTAAAAAACACCTCATAAACACATGTACAAACTTTGAAGCATATCGTACAACCTTCATATAATAATTGTATTTTAATTTTTAAAAAATTTCAAGAGTCATTTATTATTACTAATAATTATTATTATAAATATAAATACTCATCTTTAAAACAAACTTTATTATTATAATTATAATTATAATTATCATATTATCATTATTCAAATATGAGTTCTCTTTACGGGATTAATTACGTTACATATGTATGTGAAATATATGTCTCAATAAAAGATTGTAATGGAGACTTTTATAACAAGGAAAATAGTAATTGTGATGAAATTAGAAGAGGGTGGTGAGAGAATAAATGTATTTCATTTATTCAGACTAAATTAATTATATCAATACGTTTGTAAAAATAACGACAAGTTTCTGATAATGCTAAAAACGAACATATATTTCATAGCATTATTCCTCAAGAAAGACAAGCTTTTAGTTGCAATTGTTCTATTTACAAGTGATATTCGTTTAAATAATAAAAGGTGAAGACAAAAGACAGATTCGACGAATTGAAGACGCAAACGACCAAAAAGCTCAAAAGAACAAAAGACAATCAAAGAGGTTCCAATTATTGATAAGAAACGTCTCGAAATCACAAAAGTACAAAATTCAAAACGCAAAGTACAAGATATTAAATTGTACGCGAGGACGTTCGAAAATCCGGAACCGGGACCAGAGTCAACTCTTAACGCTCGACGCAACGGACTAAAAATTACAAGTTAACTATGTATATAAATATAATATAATATATAATTAATTATATTAATTATATATATATTATATATATATATTAAAAACCGTCGGCAGCAAGAAACTCCAAGGGTGTGAGCTGTAAATACATCTCCGCGACTCGCGGAGTTTTAAGGGCATTTTGCTGCGAGTCGCGGAGCCCCAATTTTCAACTCTGGCTATAAAGCCAACTGAATTCTGATCAAATTTCATATCTTTTTTCTTCTCATTCATACGAGTAATATATATATATATAATTTATATTTTAATTTTAATTTTAATTTTAAATCCTAATAATAAGGGTATGTTAGCGAATGTTGTAAGGGTGTAAGTCGAAATTCTGTCCGTGTAACGCTACGCTATTTTTAATCATTGTAAGTTATGTTCAACCTTTTTACATTAATGTCTCGTAGCTAAGTTATTATTATGCTTATTTAAAACGAAGTAATCATGATGTTGGGCTAATTACTAAAATTGGGTAATTGGGCTTTGTACCATAATTGGGGTTTGGACAAAAGAACGACACTTGTGGAAACTAGACTATGGGCTATTAATGGGCTTTATATTTGTTTAACTAAATGAAAGTTTGTTAATGTTAATATAAAGATTTACAATTGGGCGTCCCTATAAATTACCATATACACTCGATCGGACACGATGGGCGGGGTATTTATATGTACGAATAATCGTTCATTTAACCGGACACGGGAATGGATTAATAGCCACTAGAATAATCAAAACAGGGGTGAAATTACATTCAAGGGTAATTGGTGTAATTGTTAACAAAGTAGTAAAACCTTGGTTTACACGCAGTCGATAACCTGGTGTATTCATTAAACAAAGTATTAAAACCTTGTTACAATTCGAATCCCCAATTAGTTGGAATATTTAACTTCGGGTATAATAATAATTTGACAAGGACACTTGCAATTTATATTTATGACTGATGGACTGTTATGGACAAAAACCAGACGGACATATTGAATAATCCAGGACAAAGGACAATTAACCCATGGGCATAAAACTAAAATCAACACGTCAAACATCATGATTACGGAAGTTTAAATAAGCATAATTCTTTTATTTCATATTTAATTTCCTTTATTTTATATTTAATTGCACTTCTAATTATCGCACTTTTATTTATTGTTATTTTATTTTATCGCACTTTTAATTATCGTACTTTTTAATTATCGCAATTTTATTTTCTCGCATTTTTATTATTCGCAATTTCATTATCGTTATTTACTTTACGCTTTAATTTAAGTTTTGTATTTATTTTATATTTTACATTAGGTTTTAACTGCGACTAAAATCTTAAAATCGACAAACCGGTCATTAAACGGTAAAAACCCCCCTTTATAATAATAATATTACTTATATATATGTTTGTATTTTTATAAAAAGAAACTAATATAGCGTTGAGCTTTGTTTAAAGATTTCCCTGTGGAACGAACCGGACTTACTAAAAACTACACTACTGTACGATTAGGTACACTGCCTATAAGTGTTGTAGCAAGGTTTAAGTATATCCATTCTATAAATACATAAATATCTTGTGTAAAATTGTATCGTATTTAATAGTGTTTTCTGCTAAAATTAATAACTATTTTATATACACCCCGCTGCACATCAAGTATTTTTGGCGCCGCTGCCGGGGAACTATCTTAAAAGCCGGAAGCGCAACGCTAATATAAAAAAAAAAAAAGATTTTAGTTACTTTTATTAAAATTCGTTTTTGTAAAAATACGTTTTAATTATTCAAAAATATAAAAAAAAAAAAAATATTAGTATTTTTAAGATTTTGTTAAATATTTAAGTTTTATAAGTTTCTTTATTTCTATTTTAGTTTATAAAAATATAAGTTTTATTTTAAAATCTTTTATTTATTTAAAAAACAGAAAACAGAAAATAAAAAAAAATAAAAATAAAGAAAAACGCGTAAAAATTTCAAAGCTGTCAACAGAATTTCTAAACCCCGCGACTCGCGGGGTTTTCTTCTTTAATTGCCGCGACTCGCGGAGATCATCTGACAGGCGACAAGGAAGCCCTAATCGAGCATTAATTACGGATATTATTAATTAATTATTATTAAAACCTAATTATTATTATTATTATTATTAGTTTTAGTTTTAGTTTTATTTTTACTTTTTATTTAATTTGTTGTATTTAGTTTTAATTAGTTTTATTAAAATTGTAAAATTAGTAGTTTTATTAAATAAATAATATAAAAAAATAATATTTTTATAAAAATTGTACTTTTTACAACTTTTTATATATTTTTATATTTTGTCCCTTTTTAATCGTTGTAACGTAATATTTGTATTTTTTTTAGCTCATATTTAATTTTAAACTTAGTTTTTGCTATAGTTATTTTTACTCCTAGATTTTTAGGCTTTGCCGTAGAATTCCTTAAGTGCTTTTTCTTTAGACTAAGATTTAGGTGCTTTAGAATTTTGCGACGCCTTTTTAAGTTTTAGTTTCTTTTTAAGTTATTTCCATTTGGGATTTAGTTTTTCCTGTAAGCTTTAATATTTTTAGACCTTTTATTATGTATCAATTATCATTCCAATTAGTAATTTCAATTTGCGATTATAATTTTAAGTTAGTTGTAGTAATAAGGTTAGGTTAGTTAAGTATTTTTAAGTTTTGATAAGTTTTTTTTTTATTTTTCCGTCACCTTTTATTTTTCAACCATTTTTTCTTTTTCGACCTTTTTCGACGAACTATTTTTCTCTCTTATTTCTCGCCATTCTAGTTTTTAGGACTTAGAATTTTTTCTACTTCTTATCTAAATTTCTCAAAATTACGAAAATTTATTTTAAGTGGTTAAATTGATAGACATCAAAATTTTCTGGTTCGTAGTAATAGTTGGATTTGTACGTGGACCGGGTTATTGGAGCCAAACAGTCCTCAATTATATTGAGACCAAACGAATCCTGCCCCTCTGCTGCATCTTTTGGCTATTCGAAACGTGGGCAAAATCAGAAAAGTCTATTGATTGGATAACTTATTATAATTTTTCTTTCCTTTTTAAAACTAATAGGATATTCAGTGAATGCACCGAGCAAGACGTTCATCACCTTTTGTACGTTCACCACCTGTAACTCGATCAAGACATCGTTTAACAAATATAACCGCCGTTGATTTTTCTTTAGAATCGTCATCCAGTCGACCAAGTACTTCAGTTCAAATTTCCGATAATCCGGTTTTTGAAACAAACCTCACAATTGAGAATCCAGAAAATATTCAGGAACGGTTCGTAGATCCTGAACCATTAAACTTTCCTCCGGAACCACCAATCATTCAAACAGAGATTGTCGAGGAACGAACCATTAAATCAGAATCATCTAGTGATACCGATTCAACAAATTCAATTATGGAGAATCTGGAACCTTTAAGTATGGAAGACCGAATGAGAGCTAAACGCACTGGCCAAGGTCACGCAATTACTCATCCAGACATTAATGCGCCAGATTATGAAATCAAAGGACAAATTCTACACATGGTGACTAATCAATGCCAATTTAGTGGTGCGCCGAAGGAAGATCCAAATGAACATCTACGTACCTTTAATAGGATCTGCACACTATTTAAAATCCGAGAAGTGGAGGATGAACAGATATATCTCATGTTATTTCCCTGGACTTTAAAGGGAGAAGCCAAAGATTGGTTGGAATCGTTACCTGAAGGGGCGATTGATACATGGGATGTTTTAGTTGACAAATTTCTTAAACAATTCTTTCCTGCATCTAAAGCAGTAAGACTTCAAGCAGAAATTGTTACGTTCACACAGAAGCCAAATGAAACTCTATATGAGGCGTGGACAAGATATGGAAAGTTATTAAGAGGATGTCCGCAACATGGTTTAGACACCTGTCAAATAGTACAAATATTTTACCGAGGATGCGACATCACTACAAGAAAAGACATAGATATAGCAGCTGGTGGTTCTATTATGAAGAAAACCGAAACTGATGCTTACAAAATTATTGATAACACTGCTTCCCACTCACATGAGTGGCACCAAGAAAAAGATATCATTAGATCATCTAAAGCAGCTAGAGCCGATTCTAGCCATGACTTAGATTCCATTTCCGCAAAGATAGATGCTTTCGAGAGACGAATGGAAAAAATGACTAAGGATATTCACTCAATACGAATTAGTTGTGAGCAGTGTGGAGGACCACATTTGACAAAAGATTGTCTCAGTATTGAATTAACAATGGAACAAAGAGAGAATATTTCATACATAAACCAAAGGCCTGGAAATAATTATCAGAATAATTATCAACCGCCAAGACCGATTTACAATCAAAACCAGAATTATAACCGAAATATTCCATACAACAACCAACAAGGTCCTAGCAATCAACAAGTATCCAATAATACTTACAATCAGCAAAGACCGAATTTTCAAAACAAACCACCACAACAAACCGATGATAAAAAGCCGAATTTAGAAGATATGATGACGAAGCTAGTTGAAACTCAAACGCAGTTTTTCACATCTCAAAAACAAACAAATGAACAAAATGCTCAAGCATTTAGAAATCAACAAGCTTCTATTCAAAATCTGGAACAAGAAGTAAGTAACCTAGCAAGGTTAATAGGTGAAAGAAAACCGGGAAGTCTACCTAGTGATACAAATGCTAACCCCCGGAATGAGATAGCTAAAGCTATTACCACAAGAAGTGGTACAACACTTAAACCACCTGAAATACCTGTAACTTCTGATGAAACTATTCCTACTCCACAAGAACCACAACCTGATCAAGATAAGGAAAAAGAACCGGTAGTTGAAAAGGTTAATGAAGATAACACAGTTAAAGATAAACCTTATGTTAAACCATACCAACCACCACTTCCTTACCCGAGTAAAATGAAGAAAGAAAAACTTGAAGCCGAGCAATCCAAATTCTTGGATATGTTTAAACAGATAAATGTAAATCTTCCTTTCATTGATGTGATTTCAGGAATGCCAAGATATGCTAAATTCTTGAAAGATCTAATCTCAAATAGAAAGAAAATGGAAGAACTCTCGGCTGTTACTATGAATGCTAATTGTTCAGCAGTGCTGTTGAATAAGATACCAGAAAAACTATCTGATCCAGGAAGTTTCACAATTCCATGTTTTCTGGGTAGTCTTAGTTCAATAGAAGCATTGGCAGACTTAGGTGCTAGTATAAATCTAATGCCGTATTCACTATACGCTAAACTAGACCTTGGAGAATTGAAACCAACCAGAATAAGCATACAACTAGCCGATAGATCAATAAAATATCCTAGAGGGATAATGGAAAACATGCTAGTTAAAGTTGGTACTTTAGTATTTCCAGTAGATTTTGTTGTTTTGGACATGGAAGAAGATTCTCAAGTTCCTCTCATATTAGGAAGACCATTCTTAAACACGGCTAAAGCAATGATAGACGTGTTCGGTAAGAAACTGACCCTAAGTATAGAGGATGAGAGTGTTACCTTTTCAGTTGATAGAGCAATGCAACAACCACAATCTGCAGATGATACATGTTATTATATTCAAACTATAGATGCACATGCGGAATTATTAGAAGAATTTCCAGAATTACAAGGAACAGGAGAATGTTCTTTAGGAGAAGGTAATGAACCAATTGATGAAGCTGAAATGTTAGCTACACTTATAGCTAATGGATATGAACCAACAACAGAAGAAATTCAAATGCTAAAAGAAGAAGACAGATATCGATATAAATCATCGATAGAAGAACCTCCGAAATTAGAATTAAAGCCACTTCCAAACCATTTGGAATACGCTTATTTACATGGTGAATCTGAATTACCTGTAATAATATCGTCTTCTCTTACTGAAAATGAGAAATCACAGCTCATTTCTGTGTTGAAAGCTCATAAACCAGCCATTGCATGGAAGATTCATGATATTAAAGGAATAAGTCCTTCGTATTGCACACATAAAATCCTTATGGAAGAAGGTCATAAAACGTATGTGCAACGCCAACGAAGACTAAATCCTAATATGCAAGATGTAGTTAAAAAGGAAATTATTAAACTGCTAGATGCAGGTTTGATATATCCAATTTCTGATAGTCCATGGGTAAGCCCAGTTCAATGCGTGCCTAAGAAGGGTGGCATGACTGTCATTACAAATGAGAAAAATGAGCTTATTCCTACTAGGACTGTAACAGGATGGCGTGTATGTATTGATTATAGAAAATTAAATGACGCCACCAGAAAAGATCACTTTCCCTTACCTTTCATAGATCAAATGTTGGAAAGATTAGCCCGAAATAGTTACTATTGTTTTCTAGATGGATTTTCCGGATATTTTCAAATTCCAATAGCACCCGAAGATCAAGAGAAAACCACATTCACGTGCCCTTATGGTATTTTTGCTTACAAACGCATGCCATTTGGACTTTGTAACGCCCCTGCAACCTTTCAAAGGTGTATGATGGCGATTTTTCACGACATGATAGAAGAATGCATGGAAGTATTCATGGATGACTTTTCAGTCTTCGGTGATACATTTAAATCATGTCTAGTTAATCTGGAACGAATGCTAATTAGATGCGAAAAATCAAATCTAGTACTTAATTGGGAGAAATGCCATTTCATGGTTAAAGAAGGCATCGTTCTTGGACATAAAATTTCAAAAGAAGGAATTGAAGTGGATAGAGCTAAAGTAGATGTAATTGCTAAACTTCCACATACCACAAATGTTAGAGGAGTTAGGAGTTTTCTAGGGCATGCCGGTTTTTACCGACGTTTCATAAAAGATTTTTCTAAAATTGCCACTCCTATGAATAAACTCCTAGAAAAGGATGCGCCATTCATCTTTTCAGATGAGTGTATCAAATCTTTTAATATTCTTAAAGAAAAACTCACTAATGCGCCGATCATGATAACACCAAATTGGAATCTACCATTCGAACTAATGTGCGATGCAAGTGATTTTGCAATGGGAGCCGTTTTAGGACAAAGGATTGAAAAACGATTTCAACCTATATATTATGCTAGTAAGACGTTACAAGGAGCACAAACGAACTATACAACTACTGAAAAAGAACTCCTTGCTATTGTCTTTGCTTTTGACAAATTTCGATCATATCTCGTTCTAGCAAAAACGGTGGTCTATACAGACCATTCTGCTCTTAGATACCTATTTTCAAAACAAGATGCTAAACCAAGATTAATCCGTTGGATCTTACTCTTACAAGAGTTTGATATTGAAATCCGAGATAAAAAAGGAGCAGAAAATCTCGCCGCTGATCATCTTTCTCGTCTTGAAAATCCCGAATTAGAAGTTCTGAATGAATCGGCCATACAAGACAACTTTCCTGATGAATATCTATTGAAGATAGATTATAAAGAAATCCCATGGTTTGCAGACTATGCAAACTACTTAGTTTGTGGATTCCTTGAAAAAGGATTATCGTACCAAAGACGAAAGAAATTCTTCAGTGATATAAAACACTATTTCTGGGAAGATCCACATCTGTTTAAAAGTTGTCCCGATGGAATAATACGCCGATGTGTATTTGGAGATGAAGCTAGTAAAATTTTAAACCATTGTCACACAGGACCAACAGGAGGGCATTATGGGCCTCAACTAACAGCAAGAAAAGTTTATGAAGCTGGATTCTATTGGCCTACAATTTACAAAGACGCACACCTTCTTTGCAAATCCTGTGATGCATGTCAAAGGGCCGGAAAAATAAGTCAACGTGATGAAATGCCACAAAATGTCATCCAAGTATGTGAAGTATTTGACATTTGGGGTATTGACTTTATGGGTCCATTTCCAAAATCTCATAATAATTTATATATACTCGTAGCCATTGATTATGTATCTAAATGGGCGGAAGCACAAGCTCTCCCAACTAACGATGCACGAGTTGTAGTCAACTTTTTAAAACGTCTTTTTGCAAGGTTTGGAACACCGAAAGCTTTAATAAGTGATCGGGGAACTCATTTTTGTAATAATCAACTTGAGAAAGTTCTTAAAAGATATGGAGTAACTCATAAAATCTCCACCGCATATCATCCACAAACAAGTGGACAAGTTGAAAATACCAACCGAGCTTTAAAACGTATTCTAGAGAAAACCGTAGGATCAAATCCAAAGGAATGGTCCATTAAATTGGAGGATGCACTCTGGGCTTTTAGAACAGCCTACAAAACTCCAATTGGAACCACACCTTTTAGACTTGTTTATGGAAAAGCATGTCATCTTCCAGTAGAAATTGAACACAAAGCATTTTGGGCTTTGAAAACATGTAATCTTGATTTACATGAAGCCGGACGTCTACGATTAAGTCAACTAAACGAATTAGAAGAATTAAGACATGAAGCATACGAAAATTCGTTAATCTATAAAGAAAGAACGAAGAAATGGCATGATAAAAGAATCAGAAGTTCAAAAGAATTTAAAGAAGGAGACAGAGTTCTTCTTTTCAATTCACGATTCAAGCTATTTCCTGGAAAATTGAAATCAAGATGGTCTGGACCATTCATAGTCAAAAGAGTTTTCCCATACGGAACGATAGAATTGATAAATTCAAATGGGATTGAATTTAAAGTTAATGGTCACAGAGTTAAACATTACATACATGGTCCGATGGAAGTCGACAACGAAGTTAATCACAATTTCAATACCACAGCTAACTAAGTGTGGGGAGAATCAAGTCTTTAAAGGATAATATATATTTCTGTTAGAGTTAGATTGTCTGTTTTCGTGTAGTTCTCGAAAATGGAACACGTATGGTCTTTCCCTAGCAGACCCTAAAGAACTAGTCTTCTCCCCCCATTCTGAATTTTTATTTTTTTTAGGTTTTTACGAAATGAAGACTGCCTGTGAACTAAACCATGGTCTAATGCTACACGCTTTGATCACTAAAAGAAATAATGATATATTACCGAGCGAATTAGTATCAGTAATCAGAGAAAGAATGGACGGAGTTAGAAAAGGATCCAGATGCGAAGATAATAAGTTACAATTTGGTAAAGGAAAATCAAAATCCGCAGCGAAAAGAAGAGCACGACACCTAGAAAGATGTCACAAATGCGGAAAATGGTCACATGGAGGTAAATGTTCAAATAATCAAACCTATTCAAATACCGAATTTGTTACTTTATGCAGAGACGGACCGTTCATATGTTTAGAAGAAAAGACAATGAATGCTCGAGGTTACGCCTATGCAGCCATGGAAAACCAATTAAACCGACTATCTTATGAATATAATAGATCATATAACTAAGAAATCTATTTCACAGGTATGTCTGTACAGTTTTTATTTTTATTTTTATTTTTAACCTTTTGATAATAAACGCTAATTTGTTCGCTAAAAAGTATTAAATTGGTATTAAATAAAATTAGGTTTGGCGACCGAAATTATTGATATCCTTCAAAAATTTATTACATCACTGCGAAATTTAACGTTTATTCTTAAGGTATAAATATCTTTAATCAATCAACCCAAAATATTTCAAAAATTCGTCATGAGTTAAATTAGGTCTTGGAACCGAAATTACTTTACCGAAAAGAGGGGCGCATATTTTTGATAATATTTGATTGATTAAAGTGGGATAAAAAGACAAAAAGATTTTTAATTTTATTTTTACCATATTTTTAAAATTAATATTTAAATCTTAAATTAATATTGTAAATTTTGTAAAAACAATATATTTAAAATTGTAAATATTTGAAAAATTAAATTAAGTTTGGTGTGAATTTTTAATTTTTAAAATATGAATTTTTAATTTTATGCATTTCAAATTTTAAGTTTGGTGTGATTATTTTTTTATTAATTTTGAATTTTATATTTAAGTTGTGTGAATTTAAAAACAAAAATTTACTTTATCTCATTAAGTTAAGAATATGATTTTTAAAATTCGTCGTAAGTTGAAGACTAGGTCTTTGAACCGAAATTGCTTTACCCAAGGGAGGGACGAGAACTTTTATTATCATTATTTTTAATCTTATTAATTTAAAGTATTCCAAAAACATTAAAAAACCCAAAAATCTTAGCTTTTAAAACAATCGCTACAAAAAGACAAATTTTAAAATTTTGTCGAAGGACGAACTAGGACATCGATCCGAAACGACCTCGTCCTAAATAACAAGGGAAACAAAATTTTAAAATTAATTTCTTAATTGTTTTATAAGTTAAAGATTATAAAAAAAAAAAAAAAAAAAAAAAAAAAAAAAAAGAGCAAACTCCGCGACTCGCGGAGTTTGCAGTGCAAAATCTCCGCGACTCGCGGAGGGACCAAAACTCAGAAAAAAAAAATAAAGAGTTGCACGAACTGATCACTCTCCCACACTCAAAAACACTGCGAAATACAGCTCGAAAACAGACCCGAAAAAACCCGAAAATCACCCCCAAAAATCCCAATTTTTAACCGTTAATCACCAAATTTTTTGCTAAAATCATGTTGAGAAGGATGATATCTAAGAATTACTCAAGAAAAACGGTAAATTTCTACACCTAAACACCATTTAATTCGAATTTTAGTGTTCTTGAGCTATTTTTTCCCCAATTTGATTTTGATGCTTTTTAGTGTAATTAGACTTAAATTGTTTATGTATTATGTTTGTATAACCTAGATTGATGTTGTTTAACATGATTAGAAGCCTTAAACTTCAATTTTTGAATAATCTAGGGTTTGTGTTCTTGAGCAAATTTGGGGCTTTTTGATATAAACATGTTATGGCCGATTTTTGTCATGAATTGTTGCTAAATTGAGTAGTGTAACATGTCTAGGTAGTTAAATGATCCAAACTTTGAGCCTAAACATGATTTTGAGAATTAAAGTGGACTTTTTCAAGTCTAAAATTCATGAACTTGATTTTTGAAAGATAATGCCATTTGAGACTTGTTTGATTGCTAGTAATGATTATTTTGACATGTTATTTGAGTTGAATGCTTATGAACTTGGCGAAAATTTTCGTATATGCTTATTTGAAAAAGTGTAGATTTGATAAAAATGTGAAAATAAGCTTAAGTTTGATATAAATTGATAATGTCATTGTAATTATTTTGATTGATGATTTTGCTGACACTAATGCATATTTGGATGCACAAAATTTGTGTTTGATGTGTTTTGCAGAATGAAAGGGGTGAATCTTCATCCCAAGCCCGCCATGCTCCTGCTGAGAACTTGGAACAACAGGAGGTAGATAACTACTACAAGCAGGATGTACCTCATCCAGTCATGACCTTTTCAGATATGCACTTGGAACAGTTGCACCCGAACCTGAGATTTGACAGACTTTGGATAGATTATCCAAAATATCAACGGGGTTTGCATACTCTTCATTCCAAGGTTGTTGAGGTACCGAGGGTCATAGAATGGGGACCCTTAGAAGCTGTAGAATTGGCCGGGCCAATTAGGGAATTACTTGTACAGAGGTATGGTAATTCTTCTTTTAATGACTGGATATGTTTATTCACCATACGCAGACCTGTATATAAAGTATGGTGTGAAGAGTTGTTATGTAGTATAGAGTTGAATGATCGGGTAGCTAGTTTAACCGATCGTTCTTTTATTAGATTTTTGTTAGGCGGTTCGATGCGCCACATGTCTTTACTGGACATGGCTCAGGCTTTACGTATATATACGTCTGAGGAATTAGCGTCTGCCGATTGTAGAGGATTGATACTAAACGGTAGAAAGATAGATGAGAATTTTGATACACACGGTGTGTGGAGTCAAATGACAAGCCATCACCGTTTCAAAGGGGGAAACTACTCTTATTTGGATATAGATAGAGCCGAATTAAGAGTGATACATAGGTTTTTAGCTAATTCGATTACACAAAGGGGTAAGAACAAAGAAAAAGTAAATGAACAGGATTTGTTTTACCATATGTGTATTCGAGACCCACACAGCGCTGTAAGTATACCATATTGTGTGGGTTATTATTTATCAGCTATGGTTCGGGGGATGCGTCCACATAGCATAATAGGAGGTGGTATTTTTATTACTTTGATTGGTGAATATCTCGGTGTGGATATAAGTCGGGGGGGATTATTAGTAGAAGAGCCGGAACCCCGCGACACTATAGGTTTAAATGTATACCATGGTGCGAAAGTTTTGAAGCGGCGAAATAACGCCGCAGTACGATACAATGGTAGACATCCACAGGTAGAGAGAAACCAGCAGCAAGGTAATGTAGGAGGGGGGAATGAGATGCAAGAAATGCATAGGTTTATAGCTTCTCAGGAATACGAAAATGCTAGACAGAGAGCATTTGAAGATTGGCAAGTTCATCAGAACCAGATCATAGCGCATTGCCAACATATAGGTAGAAACTATATTCCTACACCGAAACCCGTCTTCCCTCCTTGGTCGATAGAGATGCAGCCACCATATCCTACGTATGACCCTGCCGAAGCATTCTATAGCACTTATGGTTATGCGTGGAACCCCTATTGGTACCAATATCATCCTTAGTTACTTATTTTTTTTTTATTTTGTAATTTGTAATTATTGATATGTTTAATACTTTTGTTAATATTGTAATCATTTTTATAATTATCTAACTTTTATTCTTAGATTTTAATAATTTTTGAATGTGGGGTAATAAACCAAACTTCAAAAATATGTATATATGTTTGCAGTTTATCTTATGTACACAACAGGGTAAAACAACGCATTTTCAAAGACTGGCATTAAGTTCAGCAAAAGCAACTAATTTTGACGACAAGATGCAAAATATATGTGAAATAACAACAAGACGGAATGAACAAATGATGTGCACCATTTATCATTCAGCAAACAAACGCCAATATATTTGGAAACTTTGGTAAAAATTTAATCATTTTCACACAAATCACCCTCAATAATTTAAATTGTTACTGATTTCTTGCAAATGAGGGCATTGCAAGATCTTAAGTGTGGGAAGGGGTTAAATTCTTTCGGATTTTAAAAATTTTTACTTTATACACTTGGTTACCATTAAAAATACTAGTAAAGCAGTAGTTGTATTAGAATCTAGTGCTCTCTGATAAAAAAGAACAGCCCTAGTCTTATATACTGACTACCCAATTCTAGTAAAATTTTTCAAAATTTTCAATTAAATGAATTCAAAATCATGTTTATACATATTTATGAACGATAAAACTAGGTTTTAACACCGAAATTATTGTTACCTCGGAAAGGACATAAATTGAGAAACAAACTATATTTGAAACAAACATTTAAAATGGAATAGAGGACGATAAAAAGAAAAATAAAAAGCCAAGTGTGGGAAAATTTACCAAGTTATTTTAAACATATGCCACATATATTTGTAACAAATAACTGAAAATACTTTTGCTTTGGACTAAACTAAACTGTTTTACCCAATGAAAGAAAAGAAGAGACGGATCTACACGATGAATCAATTCCATCATTAAAAGGAAGTAAAGTCTTCCGAAAAAGACACGCGCTTCTTGATTTAGGTCATGAAGTTGTCGTCCAGACCAGCTGTAGGTTGACGAAAAATCTAGAAAAGTCATCACTAAAATCAGCAGGAAATCCACGGACCTAAGCATTAAACAGGGTCGCCAAGTGGTCAGATTTATCCTAACCATGAGAAGGATTTATCTCGTACAATGGGGGGGCACCATGCAAATTAGCTGGATAAGACTAATGAATCAGATCCCCAGAAAGGATAATCTCCTTAAAGATTAAAAATCAGCTTTTAAGACTGATATTACTCAATCCTAGAGATTGACCTTAAAGATTGAGAATTCAAACTCATGGAATTCAATGATATCTAAACTCGAGCTTAAACGAGAAAATATTTTGATCAAAAATTACAAACCGATTTGTTTTCTGAAAACCCTATTTTCAATGCGTTCATTACCATTGAACGTAAAATCCTAGGAATTCACCTGGAATTCATTAGGTCACCTGAACCAAATCGGGTGTCAACCGTAAGAACGGTGGTTGCATAGCATGGTCAAAGACAGGACCTTGTGCCAGACCGACAAATTATAAGGGTGAGCTTTACTATTGCTCCTACCAAGGATAGTAATTGCGTCCGACACGTTATAGACCATAATCAAAAGCATGTCACGGGACATTGCCTTAACAGTTGCTTGTTCAACGCTTTCCTTTACAACCGGACGGTAGTTTGCCGAAAGGTAATATACGGAACAAGTAAACTGGACGTGTTGCTTTCCAAATACAAGATTAGCAAGTGGGTGACACAAAACCGCAAGTTTTGAGCTAAAATTTTCAAATCTGAAACCCACCAAACCCACAAAAATATTTTGCAAACACCGGTAAAGGGTTATTCCGGAAAACTTATCTAGGGTAAAACTAGATTTAATTTTCAAAAGATCAAATGTTTTTAATAAAGATCCAATTTCCTTAATGGATCTAAATTTTTAGAGTCATGTGGGACTGTAAACCATATCGTTACTACCATTGTTTATACCGCCGTATAGAAATCACTGATGTACAAAGTGTGAAGAATAAAGAAGTGATTCTAGTATTTCAAGACAATATTGCTTGAGGACAAGCAACGCTCAAGTGTGGGAATATTTGATAATGCTAAAAACGAACATATATTTCATAGCATTATTCCTCAAGAAAGACAAGCTTTTAGTTGCAATTGTTCTATTTACAAGTGATATTCGTTTAAATAATAAAAGGTGAAGACAAAAGACAGATTCGACGAATTGAAGACGCAAACGACCAAAAAGCTCAAAAGAACAAAAGACAATCAAAGAGGTTCCAATTATTGATAAGAAACGTCTCGAAATCACAAAAGTACAAAATTCAAAACGCAAAGTACAAGATATTAAATTGTACGCGAGGACGTTCGAAAATCCGGAACCGGGACCAGAGTCAACTCTTAACGCTCGACGCAACGGACTAAAAATTACAAGTTAACTATGTATATAAATATAATATAATATATAATTAATTATATTAATTATATATATATATATATATATATATTAAAAACCGTCGGCAGCAAGAAACTCCAAGGGTGTGAGCTGTAAATACATCTCCGCGACTCGCGGAGTTTTAAGGGCATTTTGCCGCGAGTCGCGGAGCCCCAATTTTCAACTCTGGCTATAAAGCCAACCGAATTCTGATCAAATTTCATATCTTTTTTCTTCTCATTCATACGAGTAATATATATATATATAATTTATATTTTAATTTTAATTTTAATTTTAAATCCTAATAATAAGGGTATGTTAGCGAATGTTGTAAGGGTGTAAGTCGAAATTCTGTCCGTGTAACGCTACGCTATTTTTAATCATTGTAAGTTATGTTCAACCTTTTTACATTAATGTCTCGTAGCTAAGTTATTATTATGCTTATTTAAAACGAAGTAATCATGATGTTGGGCTAATTACTAAAATTGGGTAATTGGGCTTTGTACCATAATTGGGGTTTGGACAAAAGAACGACACTTGTGGAAACTAGACTATGGGCTATTAATGGGCTTTATATTTGTTTAACTAAATGAAAGTTTGTTAATGTTAATATAAAGATTTACAATTGGGCGTCCCTATAAATTACCATATACACTCGATCGGACACGATGGGCGGGGTATTTATATGTACGAATAATCGTTCATTTAACCGGACACGGGAATGGATTAATAGCCACTAGAATAATCAAAACAGGGGTGAAATTACATTCAAGGGTAATTGGTGTAATTGTTAACAAAGTAGTAAAACCTTGGTTTACACGCAGTCGATAACCTGGTGTATTCATTAAACAAAGTATTAAAACCTTGTTACAATTCGAATCCCCAATTAGTTGGAATATTTAACTTCGGGTATAATAATAATTTGACAAGGACACTTGCAATTTATATTTATGACTGATGGACTGTTATGGACAAAAACCAGACGGACATATTGAATAATCCAGGACAAAGGACAATTAACCCATGGGCATAAAACTAAAATCAACACGTCAAACATCATGATTACGGAAGTTTAAATAAGCATAATTCTTTTATTTCATATTTAATTTCCTTTATTTTATATTTAATTGCACTTCTAATTATCGCACTTTTATTTATTGTTATTTTATTTTATCGCACTTTTAATTATCGTACTTTTTAATTATCGCAATTTTATTTTCTCGCATTTTTATTATTCGCAATTTCATTATCGTTATTTACTTTACGCTTTAATTTAAGTTTTGTATTTATTTTATATTTTACATTAGGTTTTAACTGCGACTAAAATCTTAAAATCGACAAACCGGTCATTAAACGGTAAAAACCCCCCTTTATAATAATAATATTACTTATATATATGTTTGTATTTTTATAAAAAGAAACTAATATAGCGTTGAGCTTTGTTTAAAGATTTCCCTGTGGAACGAACCGGACTTACTAAAAACTACACTACTGTACGATTAGGTACACTGCCTATAAGTGTTGTAGCAAGGTTTAAGTATATCCATTCTATAAATAAATAAATATCTTGTGTAAAATTGTATCGTATTTAATAGTGTTTTCTGCTAAAATTAATAACTATTTTATATACACCCCGCTGCACATCAGTTTCTTAATCAGAATCTTTGATTCCACGGTTCATTAAACTAAATGGCTTTAATATTTACATTCACTTAAAACCTAAAACTGATCATTAAACAGTTTCGTTTAAACAAACCCGTATTTCACGGGTCATTTCACTAGTTTTCATTATACTTCTAATCAAGCAATTCGGTCCTTTCATTTTAACTATATAGAGCAAGTTATATCTGTAAGTTGTTACTCCGTAAGTAGTAAGATAGACCTGCGCGATGTGGCGAGACCTTTCGGGTTGCATATTCATATTCAACGTAGCGCTATCTATTTACGGAATTAAAAAGCGTTGATGCTGGTGTGTTTGGATACACGTGTTAGTACATAGTATGCCTAATGGTCTGTGCGTTTTTAACGCCAGAAAAATTGCGTAAAAAAGGGGGACAAAACCATCGATATGATATAGTTAGGTTGGGTTTGTTTAAGGTTTTTTAATTAAATATTAATTTTATATTTTATACCCTTGAAAAAGTTGCAGATTAGACGATAGTTGAAGAGCCGATTATGTAATTTGTTTGATTGATGTCACATATTTGGCCATGCCATTTATTTATTTATCTATATACTAAAACTCACGGCCAAAATCGTCATAGATAAAACTCACGGCCAAAATCGTCGTAGATAAAACTCACGGCCAAAATTGTCGTTTCAGTTCTATTTGATTGTCGTTTTGAGTTTACGTTCACACTACAAACGGTCCCTCAAGTTTGGCTTAATTTACACAACGGCCTCCAAGTTTTCACTTTTTAGGGGTAGAAAACGTAAATATATAATTTTATTAAAAAAAAGAAAATAATTCCACCAGAATTTTTAACGGGCCCTATCTTCTCGCTCGGTCCGAGTTAAATTTTTTCGAGATCACCGTTCAACTCGAAAAAATCAGATGAACCCAACGGGACTAACTATACGCGAAACGGACATCGGGATAAAAACACTAAATAACGGGCCCTATATTCTCGCTCGGTGTGAGTTAAATTTTTTCGGGACCACCGTTCAACTCGAAATAATTTTACGAACACAACGCGACTAACTATACGCTATCTATATACTAAAACTCACGGCCAAAATCGTCGTTTCAGTTCTATTTGATTATCGTTTTGAGTTTGCGTTTACACTATAAACGGTCCCTCAAGTTTGGCTTAATTTACACAACGCCCCAAGTTTTCACTTTTTCAGGGGTAGAAAACGTAAATATATAATTTTATTGAAATAAAAGAAAATAATTCCACCTGAATTTTTAACGGGCCCTATCTTCTCTCTCGGTCCGAGTTAAATTTTTCTGAGATCACCGTTCAACTCGAAAAAATCAGACGGACCCAACGGGACTAACTATACGCGAAACGGACATCGGGGAAAAAAACACTAAATAACGGGCCCTATATTCTCGCTCGGTGAGAATTAAATTTTTCCGAGACCACCGTTCAACTCGAAATAATTTTACGAACACAACGCGACTCACTATATGCGAAACAGACATCGTTAAAAAAACTAAATATTTCGGGCTATATTTTATACATATACATACACGTCCAACAAATAACCCAACCTACTAGATATATTAGGTACCAAACAACGTATATCCACATTCGACCGCACGTTGAATACAACCACAGCAACGCGCGGTCGAATTTTTTTCTAGTTTACTATATAAGGATAATTTATATTTCCTAAATGATGCTAAGTATTCTAGTTGTAATACTTAGCAAGAAAGTCAACTTGAAGATCAAGTTGAATTTAGTGGCTAAATTGGAAGTTGGCTACAGATAGGAGCCACTTGTTAGCTTTAATAGGTTAGAATCCAGAGAAAAGTGGAGTGGGAGTTGAGAGAAAAAAAAAATAAAGAGTGGTCTATGTAGTTGCGATCGTAATAATTTTTTATATAATGAATTTCTCTCTATGAAATCCTGTGGTTTTTAATCCGGTTATGGAGTTCCCAAGAAAATTCTTGTTTCTTTATTCTTTACGTTTTTTCATTAGGTTGGATGTTGGAATCTAAGTGAGGCTGTTTTTCCCAACAAATGGTATGAGAGCTATAAGTTTGGTGAGGTTGTCTCGGTTATAGAAATTCAGTGTATGCTTTGTGGTTGCATCTTTGTCTAAACTTCCATATGATAAACGAATCTATTGATAGTATATGGTATATTGGTTCAAGTACACAATATAAATACGTTGTCGAAGTTTAGTCCAATGAGGTTTGATGTAGAGAAATTTTATGGAAGAATCAAGTTTGGCTTGTGATAAGTTCAATTCAAGGATAGTTGATTCATTCTGGTTACACAAAGGCTTTAAAGGTAAACTCACCCTTATTTAATTTCTGGCGGTGATTCTAGCAGAACCACTAAGTTCGATGATGAAGAATCAGATGATATGGATCTGAGAGCGGCAAGTGCAATTCGTTTGTGTCTTTCAAAGAATGTCCTTGCAAATGTGCATGCGTTATCAACGACAAAAGAGTTTTAGGAAAGCTGTAGCAGTTGTACATGGACAAGAACATCTCAAATCATTTGTATCTTAAGAAGCAATTCCATACTTTTGAGGTACAAAAATTTCTTATTATCTGAGCATTCTTAATAATATCATTTCTGAACTGGAGACTATTGAATTTGAAGTTAATGATAATGGTTAAGCTTTGATACTGATATTATCTTTACCTTCATCCTATGAGCACATGAAACCTATTCAGATGTATGTGAAGGAAACTCCTATATGAGGAGAAAAGATTGGAAGGTTCATCAGAAAGTTCGGTACTTGTGTGTAGAGATATGAAGAATAAATACTCCAGGAAGAATTTGATATGTTGGAGGTGTCGGAAGTTTGAGCATATCATGGTAAATTCTCCAGGTGGAGCGATTCGGAAAAGGGCTCCAATAGTGCTAAGGATGTCTCCATTGTTACGGAGAATGAAGAATTCCTCTAAAGTTATGTCATCTTCATGGTGATTCTGGGCCATTATGGAAAGAGATGTTTGTTATCAGTTACACGGGTTTTATACAAGGGCACCGATATGGCTTTTCTCAAAGTTTTGTGGTGGAAAATGACGTTGATAGCTGATGAACTTTCAAGTGAGCCAAATATGAGAAGTTGCACCACAATTTTTTAGCAAGTTTTGAACACATGTGCTTAGGCGAATTTCTTTGAATAAGTTATTCTAAGTTGTGATACTCTTTATGGTGAAATATGATAATTCGATCAAGATTATGATTGCCGGTTTTGAAATGATTGTCGATTTAGACAATGTTCAATGTAGAAGCATTGTTATCTTCAATGTATAAATAAAGTTGTAGTCGAGGAAGAATCCACGTTGGGGATATTAAGATTTAGGAAATTTGAATTAACTGGGAATTTGTTAGTTATTAATTTATATTTCCTAAATGAATGATGTAAGTATAGTAGTTGTACAATACTTGGCAAACAAGGTGAACTTGAGGAATAAGTTGAGCTTGGTGGATACGTTGAATTTCGTGGCCAAGTTGCATATGGTAACCAAGTTGAACTTACTAGTCAAGTTGGATGGCCAAGTTGCATATGGTAACCAAGTTGAACTTACTAGTCAAGTTGGAAATTAGCTATATATAAGAGCCATTAGTTAGATTTAGAGAAGTGAGGAAAAATTAAGAGAAAAGTAAGGAGCAAGTTGAGAGAAAAGTAGAAAGTGGTCTATGTAGTCTACGTGATTGTAACAATTTTTATATTAGGATTTTCTCATTTCGGAGTCTCGTGGTTTATTCTCCGATTTTGAAGTATCAACGTAAATGCTCGTGACTAATTTATTTACTTTCTTTCATTGGAGTAGGTGTTGAAAAATAATGAGTTGTTTATTTATTTATTTTTATTAATTTGCATCTGTTTCCATTTACTCTATTTTTTAAAGGGTGTCTATAACTATGTCTCCCGAAAACAAACAAATTTGGACTCAAGAGAAAGAAACAATAATTTTACTTATCAAATTAAGAACTATACAGAAACAAATAATTAAACGTTGTTCCCAACAAAATCATCCTTTTATGTAATTATCATAAAATTATATAAATCTATTCCGGCGTTCGTATTATTCTTCATCTATTCCGGCGGGTTCAAACGCCGGAATCTCCTATTTCTCACTTCATGTCGCGTCCAGATGACCATATCAACACCGCGAAGATCGCAACAACGATGTACGTAACGAATTTTCCTCCTGGATTCGGTGTGAATGATCTTCGTGACTTGTGTAAGCAACATGGTACGGTTTTAGATGTCTATATCACCAGGAAACTATCTAAGGTCGGATGTCGATTTGCCTTCGTTAGATTTCTTCACGTGGAATCGGTAAGAACCCTTTCCCTCAAATTATCGTCGATCTGGATCGGGAATTTTCATTTATTTGCATCGCAAGCACGTTTTGCAAAAGATGACCTTAAAAAACCTATTGGTAAGGGGTCGTCGTCTTCTGGTTCGCAGAATATTCATCCAACTAGGGTTATCAATTTTGAAACTTTTCCTCCTCTCCCAAAAGTATCTTTTGCTTCGATTATTCATGGGAAAGACTCTAATCCCAAATCTCCTGTGATTTTTAAGGAATTGATTATTCCTGATGAGGATTTAATCACTTGTTCGGATGCTCCATTGATCCTCTTTATTAAACTAAAGGACCCAGAATTAATCCCCTGTATTAAACGTGCATGGACTGCAGAAGGATTTTGTGACCTCAATATTAGTCATTTAGGAGGTGCTTGGATCGATGTGGTTTTCTCTAATCGGGAAGCTCTTGATAATTTTAAGTGTCATGAGAAAATTATATCCTATGTTGAGGAGATCCAAGAGTTTAACGATATGTTCACAGTGAACGAAAGAGCATGTTGGATTGATATTTCTGGCCTCCCTGCGTGTGCCTGGATAGAAGCTATCTTCAAAAAGATAGCTTTACTTTTTGGTCACAAAACATTCACTGAAAAATCAATTGACAACTGTGGAAAAGTCTGTTTGTTTACTAAATGCATGGACTATATTCATGATCGTATTACTGTGAAGGTGAAAAATAAATTTTTTCAGGTGTTGGTGCGTGAGGCTGCTAACTGGAATCCGAATATTCTAGACATTGATGATGATTCTACATCGGAAGAATCCCTTAAATGTTATGAATCTGAGGAGGAATTCGAGGTCCATTCGGTTGATAGTAGGGACAACGTCAAAACACATTCGCAATCAAATGTTGAAGAGGAATTTGTCCCAGATTCATTTGTGGGTATGGAGGATTGTAATTATGACCATGAAGATGTTGGTACTAATAGCAAGCTGAATAACTCACAACTTGATGATGATCTTAGGAAGGATAAAGACCAAGTGCATCAGTCACCAGAATCGAGTACATCACTATCGAAACCACCGGGATTCAACGGAGTTCATTTTCATTCCCCTATTAAGAGTAACGGTGTTTCAAGCCCAAAAGTTAAATTATATTCTTCTGCTACTCTTTCAGCTAACAGCACCAACAAAACTTCGAATTCAGTTGATCGTGTATGGGATGAACATACTAAACTTGGTAAGATTCTTGGATACGATTTGAATAACAGCAACCATGATCTCAAAAACGTGATTGTTAGTATGAGGGGCTATAAACTTATCTCATGAATTGTTTATCCATCAACATTGGGGGCGGTATGTTTTTAAAACACAAGCAAAACTGGATTCGTAATATTTGTAACAAGTATTCCATTTTGATTCTTGGTATACAAGAAACTAAGATGCGATCTTTAGACTATTTCGCAGTCAAAGCATTTTGGGGAAATTTTAACTTCAAAGTTGCTTCTTCTAGTGCTAGAGGAGGATCGGGGGGCATTGTTACTATATGGGACCCGAGTTATTTTAATAGTAAACGGGTCATCTCGCTTGATAATTTACTGATCGTGGAAGGGTACTTCAATGGGCAGTCTACCACTTCTTTTATTCTCAACGTTTATGCTCCACAAGCTGCTTCTCAAAAACTTATTCTATGGTTGTATATACGTTCATTCATGGATTCAAACAATGGTAATTTTATCATTTTTGGTGATTTCAACGCGGTGAGATCTCCTTCGGAAAGATTTGGTATCTCTTTTTGCAACCGATCTGCAGCTGATTTTAATTCGTTTATTGATAACGGGAATTTGATCGACGTCCCCCTTGGTGGTAGATCTTTCACACGTGCTAATAAATCTTTCTCCTCTAGGGCAAAGCTTGATAGATTTCTTGTCTCTAACGGTTTTTTGACTTCATATCCGAATCTTGTAGGAACCATCTTAACAAATCTTTGGTCAGATCATTGTCCAATTCTGCTTCAAAATGAGATTTTGGACTATGGCCCTATTCCCTTCAAGGTTTTCAAATCTTGGTTCAATGTGGATGGCTTTGATGCAGTTGTAACAGAGGCTTGGAATGACCCGATTGCTTGTTCTTCATCGAATCCGCAGATAAGATTGAAAGACAAGTTTAAACATGTAAAATCGGTGTTGAAACATTGGAATAAAACTCAGCGTGAGCAGGCTGTTGCAGAGCGAACAACTCTTAATCAGAAGCTTTCAGACATCGATGTTCATACGGACACAAATACGGTCTCTTCTCAGCTTGCATCTTCTCGAGTTAAGGTGCTTCAAGATATTTTTGTTTTAGATGCCATGGAGGCTGACAACATGGCTCAAAAAAACAGGAGGTTGGCAAATAGTCTTGGTGATGAAAACACGTCTTTCTTTCATACGATGCTTAATAGAAAACGGAAGAAGCTGCAAATTAATGGTGTGATGTCAAATGGGGTGTGGGTGTCGAATCCTACTCAGGTGAAAAATGTATTCCTCGAATTTTTTAAACTAAAGTTTTCTCATGTTGAATGTGCAGAGGTTCGATCGAACAGTATCCACATCAGGTCGATTTCTACTGATCAAGCTTCCTTTCTGTGTTCTCCTTTCCTTGAGTCAGAAATAAAAGAAGTTGTATGGTCATGTGGTTGTGATAAATCTCCAGGTCCAGACGGGTTTTCTTTCAGATTTATTAAACACTTTTGGGACACGGTGAAAGATGATATTTTCAGTATGGTGCGAGACTTTGAGGCCAAAGGTTTTATCCCGCGTGGTTGTAACTCTTCGTTTTTTTCTCTCATTCCTAAAAAGGAGAATCCGTTACATGTTCAAGATTTTCGGCCTATCAGCTTAATAGGTATTCAATACAAAATTTTAGCAAAATTCCTTGCTAACAGATTGGCTCGGGTGATTCATGATATTATTGGTCCAGAACAGACGGCGTTTATCAAAGGTCGTCAAATTCTTGACGGTCCATTAATTATTAATGAAGTAGTTGACTGGTGCAAAAAGAGGCATAAGAAAGCGATGCTTTTCAAGGTGGATTTCGACAAAGCTTTTAACTCGATTCACTGGAATTTCATTTTTACTATGCTACAAAACATGGGATTTCCCGTAAAATGGATTGGATGGATCAAAGCTTGTCTCATATCTTCTAATGCCTCTCTTCTTTTAAACGGTAGTCCCACTTCCGAATTCCACATTGGTCGCGGCCTTCGTCAAGGTGACCCTTTATCGCCATTCCTTTTTATTATTGCTATGGAAGGTCTTAATGTTGCTATTAAAGATGCGCTGGATTCTTCCCATTTTAAAGGTATCCGAGTCGGTGGAAGGATGGATAATGCTTCAGTCTCACATTGTTTTTATGCGGATGATGCTATTTTCGTTGGTGAATGGAATAGTGAAAACGCTATAAATCTTGTGACTTTACTTGGATGTTTTTATGCAGTTTCAGGATTAAAAATTAATTTGAACAAATCGAGCTTAATGGGCATAGGGGTTCATCATCAGGAGGTCGAAACTTTTGCTTCTTCCATGGGTTGTATTTCTGCCAAATTGCCGTTCAAGTTCCTCGGTTTACCGGTCGGGCTTAATATGAATAGAATTTCTAGTTGGGACTATGTTATTGAAAAGGTGAAGAAACGGTTAGCAAATTGGAAGGCAAATATGATTTCAATTGGTGGAGGACTAACCCTTATTAAATCAGTGCTTGGTGGTCTCGGTGCTTACTATTTTTCTCTTTTCAAGCCTCCTTCCAAGATTATCTCTACTCTTGAATCGATTAGAGCTTCCTTCTTTTGGGGCAGTAATCAAAATGTGAAAAAGATTCATTGGTCTTCTTGGAGACTAATTCTAAACCCGATCAAAAAAGGTGGTCTTGGGGTGGCCTCGCTTCACTCATTAAATCTTGCATTGATTTACAAATGGAGATGGCGTCTGGTTAATAACAAGGATGCTTTATGGTCGAAGATTATTTGCGCCATACATGGTACAAGTCGTGGAGGTACTATGCCTGTTTCAAATTCAAGTACCTGTATTTGGGCCAATATTTGTAAATGTATAAACCTTCTGCACTCAAACAACCTTGTGGACCATTCTTTGTTACGCATGTCAGTAGGAAATGGTGATAATTCTTATTTTTGGTTTGATCCCTGGAACGATGGTAGCGTGCTACCTTCTTTATATCCTCGGCTTCTAGCTCTTGATTCCAATAAAATTTCCAAAGTGGCAGATTGTCGTGTAGATGGATCTTGGGTGTGGAGTTGGCGTAGACCGTTGAGAGATGGCATAGAACGTTCTTCTTTTGAAGATCTCTGTAATCGTCTATCTTCTTTCACTCCTTCGGGTAACTCAGATTCGTGGTTATGGATGGGAGATGGATCTCTAAGGTATTCGGTTTCTAGTGCTCGTCTTCTAATTGATACTCATTTTCATGCGCCATATTCTTTTTCCACTTTTTGGAGCACTCTATTTCCGTTAAAAGTTAGAGTGTTCATTTGGCGTCTTAGATTGCATCGTCTAGCTACTAAGGAAAATTTGGAGCATAGAAATATTCATGTTGCTGATTTGGATTGCGTTTGGTGTGGTAACGGTATTGAAACAGATAAGCACATTTTCCTAGATTGTAACATTAGTAAACAAGTTTGGAGGAATCTGGCTTCTTGGCTTCAAATCTCCATTCCTTCCTGGACGTCTATCGAAGATCTTTGGTCATGGGTTGCTAACTACACGACTTATAGGAATCAACGCACCATTGTTCAGTCGATTATCGTTGCTTCCCTCTGGAGTTTGTGGTCCCTTCGGAACAGCTATGTCTTCAACGATCGAAAGTTTCGGATCTCTCACGTTTGTGATAGTATTATTGTAACGGCATTCAATTGGCTTTTATATAGATTTAAGAAGTCTCGGTTGAACTGGACATTGTGGTTGCAAAACCCAATGGATTGCTTGTAAATTTTTTTTTTTTTTTCCTAGCTTCTAGCTAGCGTGCATTTATATATAATTCTTTTTGCTGTTAAAAAAAAATAAAATTATATAAATCAACAAAACCATCCTTTTATGTAATTATCATAAAATTATATAAATCGTATCTTTTAAATGTTATTTTAATCATCAGTGATTGACTTAAAAATATTTGTTCTAGCTTACATAAAAATGCTTATTGATCGTTCCTTCGTTAAAGAGTCTTAGAGTAATGTTAAATCTAATCATTAAATCGTCCCTTCCATTTACATGTACTAAAAAGTTTCGTTATCTGTACGTTGATTAAGCAAGTATTTTATAGATAAAGTTACAAACAACTAGCAAGAAGCTAGAAATGAAAACGGAAACACGATAATATAAGAGTTAATTTCACAATAACAATGATAATTAGTATCGTTTATTGAACGCTACCTATATATGCATGTATATATGTATATTTGTATGTAGGTATATGAGTCGATGAATTTGGACTTTTGAAGACAAAAGTGGTGTTAATTAAGAAGATTTTAGCACCGTGTATTTCACCGAGAAGTCAATTCCAAATTCGGCTACCTTAATTTTTCAAAGAAACCGCGTAATCTTGGTGCTCCCCATTTCCCCACAAATTTAATTTTTTTTATTTCTTTTGGACAAAATATACAATATATAAAAATAAACATATCAAGACAAACATAAACAACTACGGAGATTAAGGTAATATATTTATTTTTATATTATCTTTGATGTGATTATTTTTAGACATTCTTGTAAAATTAAGTGGGCTAGAAGATAATATCAACACAAGTAAAGTGATACAAATTCATGGTCAATTTTTCTTAAAGACAAAACTCAAAAGCTTATACATGAATTTTTCACATATATATATATATATATATATATATATATATATATATATATATATATATATATATATATATATATATATATATATATAGTTTCTATTATATTGCTAAAATGATGATGTCATTATTAGAATAATTCATTTGTTAAGAAAAAATCAAAAAGAAAAAAATTTAAGTATGGTGGGTGATTTCATTAATCTAAATAATTTTGAATTGAAATTAAATCTTATTAATTAATTATTATTATTAAATCTAATTAATAATTATTTTAATTATTAAAATTAAATAGTTTTAAATTATTTTTATTAATTATTTTGAATTGAGTACGAGAAGGTATAAAAGTTAGACAGAAGGAAACCAATTATACATTTATATTTTGATTTAGACTTTTAAAATAAAACGACAACCAATATTATCTCTTATGATTAGATGTTGATTTTTAAATATGCATTTTAGGTGTTTGATGAAATGTTCAGCTGACGAGTTTCTTAGTCGGACTATGTGGTTTCACGGGTCATAAATCTAAATAACTTTAGCATTTATGTTCACTCACTTAATATCTATCATTAAACTATTTCGTTTAAACAAACCCGTGATTTCACGGGTCATTTCACTAGTATGTATGTATATATATATATATATATATATATATATATATATATATATATATATATATATATATATATATATATATATATATATATATATATATATATATTGAAGGGATCCAGATAGAACTAAGGGTGAGAGAGAACCTATAGAACTCGATTGAATTTAATTTGCACACAGATTGAGCTCAATCTGCATACAGATTGAGTTTAGTCTCTAAGTTCTCTCCTACACTAGGTTCTCTTTAGATCTTCACCATATATATATATATATATATATATATATATATATATATATATATATATATATATATATATATATATATATATATATATATATGAAAATAAAACTTAATACAAAATAAAAATAAACAGCCCTTAAATCAGTGAGACGGAGTATGAAAAAATTCAGATTGTATGGAGTAACATTTAGTGAAAACAAAGTAAGATAATGGTGTATCCTAGGGGATACACGCATAAAAACATTATTTTTATACAGCAGAATGGATCAAAAAGCATAAAAGATGGCAATACTTGGCAGTTTTTAGCATTTGTCATCCAGCGTACAGCAGGCCGCCCAACGTCATGCGTAAGCCCTGTAGGCAGCTTCAATGCTTAAGTCCTTTTACTAAGCGCGTGAGCGACACGCAGCCACGTCAGCTGCATTAAAGTCGATTCCGGATATTTCACACAACAGATTTAATCAACGTTTTACACGTGTATCCCGAGAATTTCAGACATTCTACGCCTATAAATAGACCCCCTGGGTTACTACATTTCACATCGGAACTTCAATCAGAGAGAAGTACACTTTCTCTCTCACACAGTTCTTTCTCACTCTAAAACATTAACCGCTTAGCAGCAGAACGCTAGATGCATCAATTACAGATTGATCCACAGATTGATTGAGGCCACCCTACGGATCTCTCATCCATGTTTCGGGTCTGCAGGGATTACTTCCTGAGGGCAAACATCAATCAATATACTATCACTCTACGCTAGGCGGATATTGTTCTGTACTGGTACCTTACACCCGCTATACAGAAAATCGTACCAACATAAGAAGTCCATGTTTAACAGAATGGTGAACGGGTTAGACGTAAGATGACGAATATGCCCTTAAGTTTGTTTATGTGTTATTATATGCTTTTTTTTTTTAATAATGTGTTTATTATTAAGTGTGATTAAGACCAGTTTGTGACAAGAGTCACAGAACATGTTCGTTTGTTGAATTTGAAATCCGTTAGGATTGCCAAACTAAGTACAAACGATATCAGATAACTGATAAATACCCATGTGTTGTGGGGTATGGGTTTTAAACCCTTTAAGTGTATGTAATCTATTTCATTTCTTGATTTCTTGAAACTTCGAAAAAGAAACCCGTACTTAGTTTGTATCGCTCTCAAACCCTAATTGATTTTAAGAGAGTAATTGGATCAAGAAGCTTTAAGGACTTATTTTTATCATCCTTGTGATCATTTATTCAGGTTTTTGAAGTTGAATCTTTCTTTAAATCATGAAGAAATTGGGTTTTGGGTATAAAATGGATTTTGTGCTTTAATTAGCTTGAATCTTGGTATTTTTATGAGTTGTATATGCTTCATGATCAAGCAATTTACCAGAAACATCACAGATAGTTACTTTTGGGTTGAAACCCGTCAAAACAGTTGTTGTTGTTGCTGTTCTTCATCACTCGCACGAGTGAGCATTCACTCGTACTGTTGAGGTGACCAACCGTGTGGTAAACCGTGCGAGTGAGTGGTTAATGTGACTGATGTTTTAATTGTGATGATTCGTACGATTGAGCTGTGACTCGTACGACTCACTGGTCACTCATGTGGTGAACCGTAAGGATCAGTTGATTCCGTGTTAGATGTTTGGTCATAAACCAAACGTACGAGTGAATTGTCAAATGTACGATTGAGGGTTCTTAAGTGTGCAATTGAGGGTGTTACTTGTAGGTTGGCAGATCAGTTTGTTTATGTGATGGCCCCGTCAATATACTTAACGGCTCCGTCACTTGATCCCACAGCTTGATCGGACTTAAATGAATTTAATAAATGACATTGCATTCTTTTATTTCAAAAGTTTCCCAAAAAGAAAACATACCAAAAATATGTAGTTTAAGTAACCCAACATATTAAATACCAAAGTTGACATTAAAACATTGTCAACAAAACCCACAAGTTTAAATTATTCCAAAAATAGAATGCTAGTTCAAAGTTTCATAAATGTTTAACAAAATCTGCCCAAATGCATGCAGACTCTTCTAACACAGCGGAAGCATCAAACAAACTCAAGTACCTGTGAAAACATGCGAGTAAACTGTCAACAAAAATGTTGAGTGAAGTATAGATTTAAATAATTGAATAAACTTTAGACCACAAGATTTAAAATGTTAGAAAACATAAAACATTATTTCATTATCAATGAGCCACCTGTTAACCATTTAACCCTTTATTTACCCTTGCCAAACACAATAATAATATACACTGAACAAGTGTATCTTCAACTAAATACGAAGTACTAAACATTCTGATTATAAATTGCTAGCGCGACTAGCTCGAAACGGGGTTGTCAAACCCGATAGATCTATCCGTAGGATTCGCGTTCACCAGTAGAAACCAGCGATTACAGTTACCAGACTAGGGAATATTTTTGTTCAACTCATAACCAATAATTTAAATTTAATTGTCACTTGTGTCTAAACGTAAAATAAAATGCATGTAATCACATCCCAAAAATATACTTTGAAAAGTATGTAAAAACCGGACTATAACTCACCTTAATAGCAAACGAAGTAACCACACAAATATGCGAACATCAAAAGAAGTAAAGTGATCAGGAATGATCACAACGCCGACCAATAAATAAAGCAGGTCGATATAAATAACTAACTTAGGTCAAGTCTTAGTATGATAGCTATTGTACATGTTGCAAGTAGACATAAACAACACTCAGCATGCATCAGTTTGATTGGAACAGCGTACGGACACACACTTTCTATTTTTAGAAAGTTTCTATTTTTAGCAGGTTTTCATTTTTGAAAAGTTTCTATTTTAGGAAAGTTTCTATTTTAGGAAAGTTTCTATTTTAGGAAAGTTTCTATTTTTGAAAAGTTTCTAAATTTCGAAAGTTTCCATATTTAGAAAGTTGATGTTTTTGGAAAGTTTATAAGTTAGGAAAGTTTCCTTAATTAGAAAGTCAACTGAAGGTCAAAGTCAATCGAAAGTCAACTCAAAAGTCAACCTTGGTCAAACATAGTCAACGTTAATTTTAAAAGTATAAGTTATATTAATAATATAAGTTATAATGTTATTTAAAGTCATATATGTATAATTATGTCATAACATAAGTTTTAATTAAATTAAAATGAATTATTAAAGTTAACATAAGTTTAAATGATATAATTAATATAACATAAGTATTTAATTAAGTAATTAAATATTAATCATAATATAAGTATTATTAATTAATAATAGATTTTAAATCATATCATAAGTATTATTAATTAATAATGAATTATTAATCATATCATAAGTTTCTAATTATAATTATTAAATCATAAGTATTTACTAATTTAAGCCTTATAATAATTAAATGATTAATTAATCCTTATTATAAGTTTTATTATAATAATCTCATAATATAAGTTTAATATTTATCATAAGTATTTTTCATTAACAATAAAAGTATTATTAATCATAAGTTTAATTAAATGTTTAATTAAATCATAAGTAATTAATAAATGATATAATTAATATATATATCATAAGTCTTAAATAAATTAAATACTTTTTATATCATAAGTAATTTATTAATAATGAAATTCATTATTTATATCAGAAGTCATAATTAATAACCATAAGTTTTAATTCAAAGTTCATCGGGTCATAACTTGAGTCCCGGGAATCAATTTTCGGCGAGTCTTATATATATCTTCGCCTAACCAACCCACCTGACACATTAGTGTGTTCAAGAACACCCCAAGAACAGCAAACAAGTCGTGATTTTCATCCATAAATCAACTTGTAGCTTTAATCCGTTCAAAAACATGTTTTAGTCATACCGGGTGATCCGTGGCTCGGATTTCGATGACCCGAACATGAAAGTTCATTCCATCATCAATCCTAACACACTAGTACACCCTAAAGACTCCAAAGATGATCACAAAGTCGGACCATACATGTACCAATTCGTTTTCACATTTTAATCTCAACAAAATACCATTTTAAGCATAACTAGAGTTCCGGGAATCGAAATAACATGAATCCGGAGTCTAAAATTAATATATTGATGAGAGGAACTCATATAAACACTTTAATTTCAATTTTATATCAGTTATATATACAGAAAATAACAATCAAACCGCTGTCCCAAAACAATAAAACCGAAAACATATATAATCGAGCATTTCTATTCATACAATCAACAACACAATAACATATAATCATCATACTATTAATATAACATATAAAATCAGAAAAATAAGTGAAAAATTGAAAATCTGGGGTTAGGGTTTATACCCTAATCAAGAATCAAGAGATATGAACGTGTAGAGATCGAAGAGAGGAATCCGTTTATGTATTTGATTAGATGATCCAAGCTATTTTTGATGATGAAATGATGGTGATGGTGATTCTAGGTGGCGACGGCCAAAGGTAGAGGAGAGGGAGAAGTTGAGAGAAAAAGAGGAATTAGGTCTTGTGAAATTTTGATGAAGTGAAAAATGATTTAGCAAAAAGAGAAAAACAAAGGAGTATACCCCCTCCCCTTGCATTCGGCCGAATGGGGGGTATGGGTGGGCCCCAATTAGCCCAATTTGATATTTAGAAGAAAAGCTTGTGGCCCGAACGCTCGAACGAAATCCGAAACGCGAAAACACGATTACGCGATTAAATAATCGGAGAGATAACAAATACGCGACGAAAAATACATATAAATACTATATATAAATGTATGACATTAAAATATCATATTTAAAATAATTAGGATTTAAAAATTCTAAAAGCTCGACCGTTGGTTTGAAAACGGAAAAGATTCGCCGGATAGAAATCCGCGACACGTAGAAACGCATAACTTAAAATATGAATACAAATATTCATTTAACATATAATAATTAATATATTATTACAAAAATAATAATATATGTCATAGAAATGACGTGACAAGAATAATAGTTAACGGTCGTTAAATAATTAATGGTAAAAGATAACGGAAAAAGTATGGTCGTTACAGTACCTTCCCGTTACGAAAATTTCGCCCCGAAATTTAAGCAAGTGCAGGGGTTGACTCTGCATCTGGGAACAAATACTTGTACTTCTACTTCATCTGATCTCCACGCTCCCAAGTGAACTCGGAACCGCGTCTGGCGTTCCATCTAACCCGAACAATAGGAATTCTGCTCTGCTTGAGAGTCTTAACCTCTCGGTCCATAATTTCAACAGGTTCCTCAATAAAATGAAGTTACTTATCAACATGCAACTCCTCAAGAGGAATAGTCTCATCGGCTTCGGCCAAACACTTCTTTAAATTCGATACATGAAAAACGTCATGAACAGCACTGAGTTCTTGTGGCAATTTCAAACGATAAGCCACTGGTCCAACTCTCTCAATAATCTCAAACGGTCCAACAAAACGAGGACTCAACTTTCCCCTTTTACCAAATCGTATCACGCCCTTCCAAGGCGATACCTTCAACATAACACGATCACCGAGCTGAAATTCAATATTGTTCCTTCTCTTATTAGCATAACTCTTTTGCCAACTTCTGGCGGTTCTCAATCTTTTCTTAATCTGTACAATCTTCTCGGTAGTCTCATGAATAATTTCTGGACCTGTGAGTTGAGCATCCCCAACCTCATTCCAACAGACAGGAGACCTACACTTCCTACCATACAGCGCTTTAAATGGTGAGGCTTTAATACTTGCATGGTAACTGTTGTTATAATAAAATTCAGCTTGTGGCAAATATCTATCCCACCCATTACCAAAATCAATAACACACGCTCGTAACATATCTTCTAACGTTTGAATGGTCCTTTCACTCTGCCCATCCGTCTGAGGATGATAAGTGCTCATATCCAACTTAGTTCCTAAAGCTTCCTGTAAGGATCGCCAAAACCTCGATATAAATCGACTGTCTCGGTATGAAATAATGAATACAGGAACACCATGTCTAGAAACAATCTCCTTCAAATACAAACGAGTGAGTTTCTCCATTGAATCCGTTTCCTTAATCGGCAAAAAGTGAGATGACTTTGTGAGTCAGTCAACAATCACCCAAATGGTATCATAACCACCCACAACCCTCGGTAACTTCGTAATCAAATCCATCGTAATACCTTCCCACTTCCATTCGGGAATCTCAGGTTGTATCAAAAGTCCTGACGGTTTCTGATGTTCAGCTTTAACCTTAGCACAAGTTAAATACTTAACCACATATGTAGCCACTTCAGCCTTCAAATTAGGCCACCAATACAGCTCCTTAAGATCATGATACATCTTTCCTGAACCAGGGTGAAGATAGTACCCAGACTTATGAGCCTCCTCTAGAACAAGTTGTCACAGATCAC
Organism: Rutidosis leptorrhynchoides; assembly: GCF_046630445.1. Lineage (NCBI taxonomy): Eukaryota > Viridiplantae > Streptophyta > Magnoliopsida > Asterales > Asteraceae > Rutidosis > Rutidosis leptorrhynchoides. The sequence goes on from NC_092343.1 coordinate 59,818,000, forward strand.
CAAACTTCGGAACCCAAAGGCATCCAGCAAAATACCGAGTACCATCGGCTCGTACCTCTAACTGTTTACTCAAGCCTCGGACATTCCCATTACAAAATTTTCCTCATTCAAGGCTTCTTATTGAGCTGCAAGAATCTGCCTTGCGAGGTTTATTCGAATGGTCATATTTAAGGCCCTAAACCTATGAGGTTCACTCCTCTCTTTACGACTTAACGTATTGGCCACAACATTGGCCTTTCCCGGATGATACAGAAGTTCGCAATCATAATTATGCAACGTCTCAACCCATCTACGCTGCCTCAAATTTAAGTGTTTCTGATCAAGGATATGTTGAAGACTTTTGTGACCAGTGTACACTGTACCTTTGACCCCATACTGATAATGTCTCTAAATCTTAAGTGCAAACACAACAGCTCCCAATTCTAAATCATGGGTCGTATAATTCAGTTCATGGATCTTTAACTGACGTGACGCGTACGCAATAACTTTCTTTCACTGCATCAAAACACAGCCAAAGCCCTGACGTGATGCATCACAATAAACAACAAAATCATCATTACCCTCAGGTAGTGATAATATCGGAGCGGTAGTCAACTTCTTCTTCAGAGTTTGAAAAGCAGTCTCTTGTTCATCCTTCTACTCATACTTCTTCCCCTTATGCGTTAAAGCAGTCAGAGGTTTCGCTACTCGTGAAAAATCTTGAATGAACCTCCTATAATAGCCTGCCAAACCTAGGAACTGACGAATCTGAGTAGGAGTTTTTGTAATTTTCCACTTCTCAATCGCCTCATTCTTAGCATGATCAACTTGAATTCCCTTCTTACCAACAACGTGTCCAAGGAATTGAACTTCTTTCAACCAGAACGTGCACTTAGAGAACTTAGCGTACCGCTCTTCTGTCCTCAACAAATCAAGGACCGTCTTCAAATGTTCTTCGTGTTCTTCATCACTCTTGGAATAAATAAGGATATCGTCGATGAAAATAATAACAAATTTGTCCAGATAGGGTTTACAAACACGGTTCATGAGGTCCACGAACATGGCAGGTGAATTTGTCAATCCGAACGGCATAACAAGGAATTCATAGTGACCATAACGGGTGCGAAAAACAGTTTTCGGAACATCAGTTTCTTTAGCCCGCAGTTGGTGATAACCCGAATGAAAATCAATCTTAGAATAAATGGACGAACCTTGAAGTTGATCGAACAGATCATCAATTCTCGGAAGAGGTTAACGGTTCTTAACCGTAAGCTTGTTCAACTCGCGATAATCAATACACCATCGGAACTAACCACCTTTCTTCTTAACAAACAAAACAGGAGCTCCCCAAGGGAACGAACTGAGACGAATGAAATATAGTTGCAACAATGAAGGAAGAAATATATGGAGTAGTCACATCGGTGGCATAGATATTTAAGGCAATTCTCTCAAGAAGATAACGAGGATCATGGACTTCAAAGTAAATTTTCATTACATTTCCGAAAGGAAGACGTACGAAAGGTGTGATATTTCAACGAGAGTGAACTTCCTTGTACAATGAGCGAGGAAATCTAGGATTCATCCATATTCTTAAATTTATGTGCGGATGAAAAGAACGCGAATCATGGGTTATAAGGAATGGTCGACTCCAGGTGAGATGAATCTCCAAAAATAATTTCGTGTACCTCAAAGTATTGAATCGTAAGATTGATGTTTACGAGGGTGTTGTGGTTGACAACGAATATTGAGAGTAGAAACTCCTTAGATGGTCTAGTGTGGTATCTGTCTGTGATACCAATTATAACAACAGTTGGGGTAGAAACCCACCCAGTGCCTTCCCTGAGAACAGGGTGGCCACCGAGTGTACCCCAAAAAACTGATTTATCAATACGCGTTTCGGCCATGACCAACCATAAGAGGAAAAATTTTATGAGCGCAAAGACTTTCCAACAAATTTTATAAAACCGGCATCCAAAGTGGTGTAAGAGTTTCTATCTATGAACTTAATGGTAAGTTTCATCCTTAAACGGAGGATGAGAAGAACACTCTTGTAGAGTAACGCAAAAATTCGATAAAATCGATCAAAGGAGTTTTGAAAAAGCTCTAAACGTTTGACGTGACAACATAAACGGAACGAAGTTCTTAGTAATTTAGAAGCATGTACAACGTGTACCATTTTATATAAAGCAAATTGACTCAGTCAAACAGCTCAATAAATGAGTGGTTTTAAAATAATTTTGAAGGTATGATTTAGTATATACTAGCCAAAATAGGTAAGGGTAAATTTATTCATTTGAATCCATACGTACATATACGATTTTATAAATTGTATACATGACAAAATATTTCATTACTTCTATTCGCCCATAATCCCGTGAGAACTGCCCAATTAGACAAATGTGTAAAACTCCCGATGATAAACAGAGTATCTGTATTTCAGAGGTTACAAGTTGAAGTAAAATCGTGAATGATCGAGTAAAGGACTTGAATCGCCATGCGACATTTGACCAATAAATGTTACGAGGTCATGAAAACTAATGAGTTAAATGTTGTTTTGATTATTATCAGGACATAAGTCCTTGGGCCAAAACTGTTCCTGAGCGAAGCTGTTGCTAACAAGCGAGTTATGAAGGATAGAGCATGAGATACATAATCTGGTTAAAACGAGCTTCTCGTATATCAACAAATAAGATAATGAATATTTTCCCTATCCATGTAATACATCGGAACTTCTGAATGAGTAGTGTAAAAATTTTCTTTGACTCGCTTTCTATTCCTCATGTCACAATATTGGGACTTCTTTATGAATTAACGTAATATAATCACGTTGGCCTGACGCCATTATATTTCACAAATTCATAGTTCCATTCCAATAGCACTACATGAGGTCAGAAAACGCGATCAACCTCGAATTTCCACACAATTTCTCTAAAACAATTTCTTAAACAATGTGCTAAGGATAGCACAAGAGACAAAACATCATAAGTAACGAATAGGAGTAACGATGACATAGAAATGTGTTCGAAGTGCCAAAAATCTCTAAAAGTCAAGAATGACGTTTTTCGGTTCAAAAACCAAGCACATAGGCACAACGGCACAAAGGCACGTAATATAACAAGAATGTTATATACCTAAACATAATAGCTGACATTGAAATACCGAGCATTTAGAAGTCAAGAATGACATCTAACGTAATATAACTCAAACGTTATATACATAACCATAATAGATGACGTAGAAATGTTGAGAATTTCAGAAGTCAAGAATGACATCCCTCGGTTTCACTACCCGATGTGTTCTTATAAGGATAAGTTTGCATGAATAGGAGAATACGTTTAAATCGGTATAGGAGTTCCTCCTAGATTCAGAACGTAATAGAGATGTATGTATGATAACAATATACATACCAATAAGATACAAATAATCACATATAATAATATATTATAGGCTGGGCTGTAGACTAGACTCACTAATGCACCCTATTGACTCGAGTAACGACATCAATGCAGCCAAATTCTCTACAACCATAGCTCTGATATCAACTGTGATGGCCCCGTCAATACACTTAAAGGCTCCGTCACTTGGTCCCACAGCTTGATCGGACTTAAATGAATTTAATAAACGACATTGCATTTTTTTATTTCAAAAGTTTCCCAAAAAGGAAACATACCAAAAATATGTAGTTTAAGTAACCCAACATATTAAATACCAAAGTTGACATTAAAACATTGTCAACAAAACCCACAAGTTTAAATTATTCCAAAAATAGAATGCAAGTTCAAAGTTTCATAAATGTTTAACAAAATCTGCCCAAATGCATGCGGACTCTTCTAACACAGCGGAAACATCAAACAAACTCAAGTACCTGTGAAAACATGCGAGTAAACTGTCAACAAAAATGTTGAGTGAATTATAGGTTTAAATAATTGAATAAACTTTAGACCACGAGATTTAAAATGTTAGAAAACATAAAACATTTTTCCATTATCAATGAGCCACCTGGTAAAAACTTAACCCTTTATTTACCCTTGCCAAACACAATATAATATACACTGAATAAGTGTATCTTCAACTAAATACGAAGTACTAAACATTCTGATTATAAATTGCTAGCGCGACTAGCTCGAAATGGGGTTGTGAAACCCTATAGATCTATCCGTAGGATTCGCGTTCACCAGTAGAAACCAGCGATTACAGTTACCAGACTAGGGAATATTTTTGTTCAACTCATAACGAATAATTTAAATTTAATTGTCACTTGTGTCTAAACGTAAAAAAAATGCATGTAATCACATCCCAAAAATATACTTTGAAAAGTACGTAAAAACGGGACAATAACTCACCTTAATAGCAAACGAAGTAACCACACAAATATGCGAACAGCAAAAGAAGTAAAGTGATCAGGAATGATCACAACGCCGACCTATAAATAAAGCAGGTCAATATAAATAACTAACTTAAGTCAAGTCTTAGTATGATATCTATTGTACATATTGCAAGTAGACATAGAACAACACTCAGCATGCATCGGTTTGATCGGAACAGCGTACGGACACACACTTTCTATTTTTAGAAAGTTTCTATTTTTAGCAGGTTTCCATTTTTGGAAACTTTCTATTTTAGGAAAGTTTCTATTTTAGGAAAGGAAAGTTTCTATTTTTGGAAAGTTTCTATTTTTGGAAAGTTTCTAAATTTAGAAAGTTTCCATATTTAAAAAGTTGCTATTTTTGGAAAGTTTATAAGTTAGAAAAGTTTTCTTAATTAGAAAGTCAACTGAAAGTCAAAGTCAACGAAAGTCAACTCAAAAGTCAACCTTGGTCAAACATAGTCAACGTTAATTTTAAAAGTATAAGTTATATTAATAATATAAATTATAATGTTATTTAAAGTCATGTATGTATAATTATATCATAACATAAGTTTTAATTAAATTAAAATGAATTATTAAAGTTAACATAAGTTTAAATGATATAATTAATATAACATAAGTATTTAATTAAGTAATTAAATATTAATCATAATATAAGTATTATTAATTAATAATAGATTTTAAATCATATCATAAGTATTATTAATTAATAATGAATTATTAATCATATCATAAGTTTCTAATTATAATTATTAAATCATAAGTATTTACTAATTAAATTATAATTAAATAATAACTAAGCCTTATAATAATTAAATGATTAATTAATCCTTATTATAAGTCTTATAATAATAATCTCATAATATAAGTTTAATACTTATCAAAAGTATTTTTCATTAACATTAAAAGTATTATTAATCATAAGTGTAATTAAATGTTTAATTAAATCATAAGTAATTAATAAATGATATAATAAATATATATATCATAAGTCTTAAATTAAATAAATACTTTTTATATCATAAGTAATTTATTAATAATGAAATTCATTATTTAAATCAGAAGTCATAATTAATAACCATAAGTTTTAATTAAAAGTTCATCGGGTCATAACTTGAGCCCCGGGAATCAGTTTTCGGCGAGTCTTATATATATATATATATATCTTCGCCTAACCAACCCACCCGACACATTAGTGTGCTCAAGAACACCCCAATAACGGCAAAAAATTCGTGATTTACAGCCATAAATCAACTTGTAGCTTTAATCCGTTCAAAAACATGTTTTAGTCATACCGTGTGATCCGTGGCTCGGATTTCGATGACCCGAACATGAAAGTTCATCCCATCATCTATCCTAATACACTAGTACACCCTAAAGACTCCAAAGATGATCACAAAGTTGGACCATACCTGTACCAATTCGTTTTCACATTTTAATCTCAACAAAACATCATTTTAAGCATAACTAGAGCTCCGGGAATCGAAATAACATGAATCCGGAGTCTAAAATTAATGTATTGATGAGAGGAACTCATCTAAACACTTTAATTTCACTTTTATATCAGTTATATATACAGAAAACAACAATCAAACCGCTATCCTAAAACAATCAAACCGAAAACATATATAATCGAGCATTTCTACGCACACAATCAACAATACAATAATATATAATCATCATACTATTAATATAACATATAAAATCAGAAAAATAAGTGAAAAATTAAAAATCTAGGGTTAGGGTTTATACCCTAATCAAGAATCAAGAGATATGAACGTGTAGAGATCGAAGAGAGGAATCCGTTTATGTATTTGATTAGATGATCCAAGCTATTTTTGATGATGAAATGATGGTGATGCTAGGTGGCGACGGCCAAAGGAAGAGGAGAGGGAGAAGTTGAGAGAAAAAGAGGAATTAGGTTTTGTGAAATTTTGATGAAGTGAAAAATGATTTAGCAAAAAGAGAAAAACAGAGGGGTATACCCCCTCCCCATGTATTCGGCCGAATGGGGGGTATGGGTGGGCCCCACTTAGCCCAATTTTATATTTATAAGAAAAGCTTGTGGCCCGAACGCTCGAACGAAACCCGAAACGCGAAAACACGATTACGCGATTAAATAATCGGAGAGATAAAAAATACGCGACGAAAAACATATATAAATACTATATACAAATGTATGACATTAAAATATCATATTTAAAATAATTAGGATTTAAAAATCCCAAAAGCTCGATCGTTGGTTTGAAAACCGAAAAGATTCGCCGGATAGAAATTCGCGACACGTAGAAACGCATAACTTAAAATATGAATACAAATATTCATTTAACACATAATAATTAATATATTTTTACAAAAATAATAATATAGGTCATAGAAATGACGTGACACGAATAACAGTTAACGTTCGTTAAATAATTAATGGTAAAAGATAACGGAAAAAGTAGGGTCGTTACAGTTTAAGTGCTTAAGTGTTGATATATTGATGTTGTTGTCTTGTTGTTGGGATGCTATCAAGACATGATTACTAACGGTGTTATGTCTATTCTCAGGAGGAAAAGATAAAAAGAAAGCTCGGTAGTCAGAATCTGAGTTGTTACTGGTAATTGGTGAGCGGGTCTATCTCTGGATAGAGTTTAAGTAGCAAGTCATGCTACTGTGGTTTACTCTTATTACCTTGTGTAGTATAGTGATTAAATGATAGTTGAATAATTGCATGTTATGTGAATTACATGTTATATATGTGCACTGTGCTTGACACAAACCGTTCCTAGGGAGGTTGGGGACTCTAAACCGTTCCTAGGGAGGTAGATGCTAGCCTCATCAGCTAGGTCGTGTGCCCTTACAAGGTGTCGATCCTCGCATTGTCTTTGTGTATATGATTGTTGGTTATAAGAAGGGTTCTTGCTTGATGTATGATGGGTTGCTTAAGCTTGATCTGTAGATAGATTCCATTCACTTAGCGGTGTGCTAACCCCCACATTCCTATCCTGCAAGTTTAGGTACTGCTGTTGGGATTGGGTTGTGAAGTTAAAGACATGTTTGACTCTTAACTCTGATGAGGACTGGTGTAACCGTGTTTGTAATACAATAATTCTGTTTGTGAATGTTAAACTTAATTATGTGGTTCTTGTAATTAATACTTAAAGTATTGTGTTTGGTTAATAATTGTCTTCCGATTTGATAAAATAAATAGCCGGTGTTACACCATGTGTTGCGGCATGTTACGGTGAGAGTAATATTTTTTTGTATGTACCAAATTAATTGCCATAAATTAAATGCTACTATGTTAAAGTCTTAAAAAAATATTGAAAGCAAATAGCTAGATATTAAGGAAATAGGTACATGTTTAAAATAAAAAATGATTACACAGTTAAGAAAAAATTAAATGATACATAGAAGGGAATAAAATAAATAAATCATTAGTGGTTGATATATAGAAAATAAAAAAGAAATAAATTAATAATGAGAAGGTCAGGGAAAAATTATGAGTGATGGATACTATTCATTCACTTTGAGCTTTACTGTAGATTTAAAATTAAAACAAAAAATGAATGATATAATAAAGAGAATAAAACTAACAAATTGTTAGTTGGCTGAGGTAGAAAATGAAAATAAAAGAAATTGAGAAGGTTATGGCTACTATTCATTCACTTTGAGTTTTAGTATAGGTTATTAATAATAAAATAATAATAATAATAATAATAATAATAATAATAATAATAATAATAATAATAATAATAATAATAATAATAGAAAAAAGATGAATGATATAAAGAGAGGGAATACAACTAAATTATTAGTAGTTGATATAAGCAAGGTTGTAAAAGTCGCGAGTCGGAGACGCATCGGTCGAGACCTAAAAAAGACGCGTCGACCGAGTCAGGGGACGCGTCGGGGACGCATCGGTCGTTGACCAACGTTGATTTTATTAATAATTTCTTATATATATATATATATATATATATATATATATATATATATATATATATATATATATACATACATATATATATATACATATATATTGTAACGACCCGTCAAAATCGCTATTGACGCGGAACGTTAATCATTGATTCCACAGTGAGGTTTTGACCTCTATATGATACGTTTTGATAAAATATTGCATTCATTAAAATAAGTGACTTTCTAAACATAGAAAGTTATAAACATGTGGGCGAGTGCTTAGGTATTAGCAAAACCCCGAAATACGTAAGTCTTTAATTTACAGGTTGACATCACAGTCCAATTATTTATTACACAACGCAGTTTTATTTTGAATGCAATAAACTTTGTACAAAGCATGAGAGACTCCATGCAGGCAACAAGCACATCACAGCGGAAGCATTCTAAGGACCTGAGAATAAAACATGCTAAAAAGTCAACACGAATGTTGGTGAGTTATAGGTTTTATTGCTCGAGTCATAAACATGTATAAAGATAGACCACAAGGTTTCATCAAAAGTTTATCAATAGATTCTACGTAACAGAGCACCCTGGTAACTAAACTTAATGCTATAGTGATAATTACCCCATTCGTTTTAATACGCGCAAACCAACGTGTCTTAAACTCAAATAACATACGTCCGTTAAAAGGCTAGCGCTCTAGCTCGGACGGGGATGTCAAGCCCTATGGATCCATATACAATTATTCGCGCCCACCAGTCCATATCCTATGTACTGGCAGCTACTAGTTACCAAAGTTAAGGGATTTTCGGTTTAACTCAGTGTAGAATTAAGTATGTACTTGTGCCCATTGCGTTTAAAATAAATTGCATGTATTCTCAGCCCAAAAATATTTAAAGCATTTAAAAAGGGATCTATAAACTCACAGTTCAATATTGAGACTCAATATTGTAGGCAAATTTCGTAGACGTAATGATGGTAGACGATCGTATGATTGGCCTTGGATTCAAGAACAATACCCCGAACAATACCCAATATTTCTTTAGCTTAAAGCGGTTTGAAACCCGAATTAAAAACACCCTCGTATATATCTTATTATTATTAAACTTAAATTTAAAATTATAATTATAATATAAATATTAATATTGAGAGATTTATGTGTGAAAAATTATCGTCGAACAAACTGCGTATTTATAGTACTTTACGATTTACTGTAGCTCATGCGATCGCATGAGTTTTCAGTGTTTTTGCCATGCGATCGCATGGCCGCCTTTCCCGTTTTGTTTGCTAGTTCGTCGACATCAAATAGTATTTACTGTAGCAAATAGTGTTAACTGTAGCAAACAGTGTTTACTGTAGCAAATAGTGTTTTACTGTAGCAAATCACTGTAGCAAAGTCGTTTTCACTGTAGCAAATAGTATTTTACTGTAGCAAATAGTATTTTACTGTAGGAAAGTAGTTTTTACTTGTACATATATATATACATACATATAATTGTTCATGAATCGTCGAGAGTAGTCAACGGTAATTGTATATATGAAACAGTTCTAAAATTTTTGAGACTCAATCTAACAGACTTTATTTAACGTGTCAAAATAATAAATCGTATAGAGAATTGGTTTAAATAAGTCGAAATTTTCCGGGTCATCACATAACCTCCCCGTTAAAGAAAATTTCGTCCCGAAATTTTGAGTAGTACCTGTTTTATGAGCGATATCAGTGAACAAATGTGGATACTTTTGCTTCATTTGATCCTCACGTTCCTAAGTAAACTCGGGTCCTCGTCTAGCGTTCCAACGAACCCTAACTATCGGTATTTTGCTTTGTTTTAATTGTTTGACCTCACGGTCCATGATTTCAACAGGTTCTTCGATAAAATGGAGTTTATCATTGATTCGTATTTCGTCAAGAGGAATTACGACATCCTCTTCAGCTAAACATTTCTTCAAATTTGACACGTGAAATGTGTTGTGAACACTACTAAGTTCTTGCGGTAGCTTTAATCGATAAGCAACTGTTCCAATTCTTTCGGTGATTTCAAAGGGTCCTACGTACCTAGGACTTAGCTTTCCTCGTTTACCGAATCGTACAACGCCTTTCCAGGGTGACACTTTCAACATGACTTTGTCGCCCACTTGAAATTCTAGCGGTTTTCTTCTTACATCAGCATAACTCTTTTGGCGACTCATGGCCGTTTTCAATCGCTGTTGTATTTGAATGATCTTTTCGGTGGTTTCATGAATAATTTCTAGTCCAGTAAGTTGTCTTTCTCCTACTTCACTCCAACAGATAGGAGATCTGCACTTTCTACCGTAAAGTGCTTCAAATGGCGCTGCGTTGATGCTCGTATGATAGCTGTTATTGTATGAAAATTCTGCCAACGGTAAGTGTAGATCCCAACTGGTTCCAAAGTCAATCACACATGCCTGTAACATGTCTTCCAATGTTTGTATTGTTCTTTCACTTTGACCATCTGTCTGTGGGTGATAAGCGGTGCTCATATCTAATCGAGTTCCCAATGCTTTTTGTAATGACTGCCAGAAACGTGATGTGAATCGGGTGTCGCGATCAGATATGATAGAGATGGGTACACCATGCCTGAAAACTACTTCCTTCAAATATAGGCGTGCTAATTTCTCCATACTGTCTGTCTCCTTTATTGGTAGAAAGTGAGCTGATTTAGTTAGACGATCAACTATCACCCAAATAGTATCATGACTACTTGCAGTCCTTGGCAATTTCGTAATGAAATCCATGGTTATTCTTTCCCATTTCCACTGCGGAATTTCTAGTTGTTGCAGTAATCCTGACTGCTTTTGGTGCTCAGCTTTGACCTTTGCACACGTTAAACATTTGCTTACATAAGTAGCAATTTCTGTTTTCATATTAGGCCACCAATAAAACTTCTTGAGATCGTGGTACATTTTTCCGTTTCCTGGGTGAATTGAGTACCTCGTTTTGTGTGCTTCATCCAGTACTAGTTGCCTTAGGTTACCATGTTTTGGTACCCATATCCTACCAGCAAAATACAGGGTTCCATCGGCTTTTTCTTCAAGTTGTTTTTCTAACCCTTTGCTTATTTCGCCTTTTTCGTTTTCTTCTTTTAAAGCCTCTAACTGTGCTGCTTGAATTTGCTTTGTGAGATCAGTACGAATTGTAATATTCAAAGCTCGGACCCTAAGAGGTTTTACTCTTTCTTTTCGACTTAGGGCATCAGCTACAACATTAGCCTTTCCGGGGTGGTAACGGATTTCACAATCGTAATCGTTTAACAACTCTACCCAGCGACGTTGCCTCATATTGAGTTGTTTTTGATCAAAAATATGCTGAAGACTCTTATGGTCGGTGTACACTGTACACTTGGTGCCATATAGATAGTGTCTCCATATTTTGAATGCAAAAACTACTGCTCCAAGTTCTAAATCGTGCGTCGTATAGTTCTTTTCATGAATTTTTAGTTGTCGTGAGGCATATGCGATGACTTTTATGCGTTGCATTAATACACATCCTAAACCTTGGCGTGAAGCATCACAATAGATCACGAAATCATCATTTCCTTCCGGTAATGACAAAATGGGTGCAGACGTTAACTTCTTCTTTAATAACTGGAATGAGGATTCCTGTTCTGTGGACCAATCATACTTCTTTCCCTTTTGAGTCAATGCAGTTAAGGGTTTGGCGATTCTAGAGAAATCTTGAATGAATCTTCGGTAGTAACCAGCAAGACCTAAGAATTGGCGAATTTGTGTTGGAGTCTTCGGGGTTTCCCATTTACTAATGGCTTCGATCTTGGCGGGGTCAACTTTAATTCCATGTTTACTGACAACATGGCCCAAAAATTGTACTTCTTGTAACCAGAAATCACACTTCGAAAATTTTGAGTACAATTCTTCTTTCTTGAGTATCTCTAGTACCAGTCTTAAGTGTTGCTCATGTTCTTCCTTGTTCTTCGAGTAAATCAATATGTCGTCGATAAAAACAATGACAAATTTGTCTAAATATGGTCTACAGATGCGATTCATTAGATCCATGAATACTGCTGGAGCATTAGTTAATCCAAAAGGCATGACTAGAAACTCATAGTGACCGTAACGGGTTCTGAACGCGGTTTTAGGAACATCTTCTTCCTTCACTCTCAGTTGATGATATCCGGAGCGTAGATCAATCTTAGAATAAACACTTGATCCTTGCAATTTATCAAACAAATCATCAATCCTCGGTAATGGGTACCGATTCTTGATTGTTAATTTGTTTAATTCTCGGTAATCTATGCACATTCTCATAGATCCATCCTTCTTCTTGACCAACAGAATAGGAGCACCCCAAGGTGAAAAACTAGGACGAATAAATCCACGGTCCGATAATTCTTGCAACTGGTCTTGTAATTCTTGCATTTCTGAAGGTGCAAGTCTATATGGAGATCGGGCTACAGGTGCAGCTCCTGGTATGAGATCAATCTGGAATTCTACACATCTGTGTGGAGGTAGCCCCGGTAATTCTTCTGGAAATACTCCGGGATATTCTCTTACAACCGGCATGTCATTAATGCTTCTTTCTTCAGTATCGATCTTCTTTACATGTGCCAGAATAGCATAACAACCTTTTCTTATAAGTTTCTGGGCCTTCATACAGCTGATAAAGTTCAGCTTTGAGTTGCTCTTCTCCCCATAAATCATTAATGACGTTTCATCCTTACGAGGGATGCGGATTGCTTTCTCAGCGCAAACAACTTCCGCTCTTGTTTTAGACATCCAGTCCATGCCAACGATTACGTCAAAACTTCCTAATTCTACGGGTATCAAATCGATTTTGAAGGTTTCACCAGCGAGATTCATTTCGCAACCATGGCAAATTTTATCGGCTTTTATCAGTTTACCATTAGCTAATTCAATAGTATATTTATCGTCTAGAGGTAATGATGCACATTTTAGTTTAAAACTAAAGTCTTTACACATATAACTTCTATCAGCACCCGTATCAAACATAATAGAAGCTAGTTGATTATTAACGGTAAACGTACCCGTGACAAGATTAGGATCCTCACGTGCTTTACTGGCACTAACATTAAATGCCCTCCCACGTGCGGGTTCTTTGTTCTTCTCCTTATCAGGGCATTGATTTATAAAGTGACCAGACTTCCCGCATCCAAAACATTTCTTGACATCGGTGAGTTTTGTCTTTACTTCAGAAACGGTGGCATAACAATCTTTCGCCACATGTCCTTTCTTGTTGCACTTATCACAGACCACTTGACAATAACCTGCATGATGTGTGTAACATCTTTTGCAGAACGGATGGGGTCCCTTATAGTTTGGACTTGCAGTTGCCCCATCTTGTTTACCTTTAAAAGTTTCTTGTTTCTTCAGGTGAGTACTTTTACCCTTATAGTCTTCCCATTTCCTCTTTCCTTCAGTTGTCTTGACTTCGGTAATTGGTGCCTTAATCGAACTCTCTGTGATCTGGTCCATGAGTTGGTGTGCCATTGTCATGGCTTCCTGCATCGTATTCGGTTTGGACGATGTAACATTTCCTTTGATATTGATCGATAAACCGTCAATATACATTTCTATCTTTCGTTTCTCATTTGGCACCAATTCGGGACACAACAAGGCTAGTTCCATGAAACGCTTTTCATAGTTATTGAGATTCGCGCCGATAACCTTCAGATTACGTAACTCAGATTCCATTTTTCTGATCTCATTTCGAGGACAGTACTCCTCGATTAGCATCTTTTTCAGTTCTTCCCAAGAGATATCATATGCCGTATCTATTCCTTCTGCTTTAGCATAATTGTTCCACCAAGTAAGTGCACCATCTTGCAACGTGCACGAAGCATACTTTGACTTGTCTCCGTGCGCACAATTACTGATTTTGAAAACGGACTCCATCTTTTCAAACCATCGGGTTAGACCGACTGGTCCCTCAGTTCCACTAAACGTCTGTGGTTTGCATCCTTGAAAAGTTTTGTATGAGCATCCGTTTCGTGAATTTGTGTTTACGGCTGCTGCTTTGGCTGCTGCTTCAGTTGTTGCTTTTGCTGCTTCGGTTGCATCAATCTTTCATTCACACGTTTCTCGACTAGTTGCTCAAACTCAGCATCCGACATTTGAGACATGTTTCTTCAATAAACACAACAGATATAATTTAATCATATAGAATATTATAGGTAAAATGAGTTGTCAATAGTTAATCGTAGCATATTAATAATATGAACCGATTATTATAAAAGCCTTTTCTTCTTATTAGCATTTTATAATTATTTCTAGGGTATTACCTACCCGTTAAGTTCATACATAATAGCTAGTACAAGGAATTAACTACTAAAATCCTAATAATATACCACTATAAAAAATTATAGCGAGTTACTACATTATTATGTAATAATAATAATAAGAAGTAGTAATAATACAAATAATCATTCCATGCATTTATTATTAATAAACCAAAATAATGCAATACCATACAATACTGATATTTTACATATGCTTATTTTACATAACAAGATAGAGTAGCACACATAAGCAATAAAATAGCGCATGGAAGATTTATGGTTGCGAGGTCGTTTATTCAGAACTATCAGAAACTTCTTCCCATTTGGTTCTCTCTGCCAATTGTTTGTGTGCACATGGTCCGACAGACATTCTGGCAGTGTATTTTATTTTTAGTTGGGGTTTTGAGGTACCCGTTGCCTCAGTGGGTTTAATACAATAAGGGTGGTTACGGATCGAATGGTCCTGTTCTTTTTTAATAATTAAGGACATTTTATTATTGTGGTTGTTTTTATTATCTATAGCAAGTTGGAATTTCTCCTTAGTGATCTCTTTTATTTCATTAGCGAAATCCTCCTCCTTACTGATCTCGTCTGATGACGAACTGTCTGAGTCATGTGCAGGAGAATATGATGACGAACTGCAAGAATATGTACCGGTGGTCATGAACCGAAATCTGCCAGGCGTAATCGGCACAACCCGCCCGTCGGCGGTATATCTGGACCAATGTCCATATTTGTTTAGAAATGGACGATCCTCGTTTACTCCAGGGATCATGGGTCCATGCCAACGATACTGTGGCTCCGGAAAACTAAAACTGGGTGGAGCTGGAACCTCCTCTGGGTTTACCGGGAGTTGAGATTCCCCGGCTAACACAATTTCTTTTTTAATAGGTATTGGAACGCCCTTTTCAGTTGTGGATAGAATAGATTCAGTGTCCGATTCCGAGTCGTACAAAATGATAGGATTAGAGGAAGTCATCTATCACATAATTGAAACAACAATTACGTTAGCATATAAATATATCACATATAATGTTTTTGACCAAATAATAAGCAAAAATCAGTAACAACAGATATGGTCATAGTCCAGACTCACTAATGTATCCTAACAATTACCAGTTAAACACACTAATGTAATTTCTGGTTCCCTATGACCTCAAGCTCGGATACCAACTGTAACGACCCGTCAAAATCGCTATTGACGCGGCACGTTAATCATTGATTCCACAGTGAGGTTTTGACCTCTATATGATACGTTTTGATAAAATATTGCATTCATTAAAATAAGTGACTTTCTAAACATAGAAAGTTATAAACATGTGGGCGAGTGCTTAGGTATTAGCAAAACCCCGAAATACGTAAGTCTTTAATTTACAGGTTGACATCACAGTCCAATTATTTATTACACAACGCAGTTTTATTTTGAATGCAATAAACTTTGTACAAAGCATGAGACACTCCATGCAGGCAACAAGCACATCACAGCGGAAGCATTCTAAGGACCTGAGAATAAAACATGCTAAAAAGTCAACACGAATGTTGGTGAGTTGTAGGTTTAATTGCTCGAGTCATAAACATATATAAAGATAGACCACAAGGTTTCATCAAAAGTTTATCAATAGATTCTACGTAACAGAGCACCCTGGTAACTAAACTTAACGCTATAGTGATAATTACCCCATTCGTTTTAATACGCGCAAACCAACGTGTCTTAAACTCAAATAACATACGTCCGTTAAAAGGCTAGCGCTCTAGCTCGGACGGGGATGTCAAGCCCTATGGATCCATATACAATTATTCGCGCCCACCAGTCCATATCCTATGTACTGGCAGCTACTAGTTACCAAAGTTAAGGGATTTTCGGTTTAACTCAGTGTAGAATTAAGTATGTACTTGTGCCCATTGCGTTTAAAATAAATTGCATGTATTCTCAGCCCAAAAATATTTAAAGCATTTAAAAAGGGATCTATAAACTCACAGTTCAATATTGAGACTCAATATTGTAAGCAAATTTCGTAGACGTAATGATGATAGATGATCGTATGATTGGCCTTGGATTCAAGAACAATACCCCGAACAATACCCAATATTTCCTTAGCTTAAAGCGGTTTGAAACCCGAATTAAAAACACCCTCGTATATATCTTATTATTATTAAACTTAAATTTAAAATTATAATTATAATATAAATATTAATATTGAGAGATTTATGTGTGAAAAATTATCGTCGAACAAATTGCGTATTTATAGTACTTTACGATTTACTGTAGCTCATGCGATCGCATGAGTTTTCAGTGTTTTTGCCATGCGATCGCATGGCCGCCTTTCCCATTTTGTTTGCTAGTTCGTCGACATCAAATAGTATTCACTGTAGCAAATAGTGTTTACTGTAGCAAATAGTGTTTACTGTAGCAAATAGTGTTTTACTGTAGCAAATCAATGTAGCAAAGTCGTTTTCACTGTAGCACTGTAGCAAAATACGGTTTCACTGTAGCAAATAGTATTTTACTGTAGCAAATAGTATTTTACTGTAGGAAAGTCGTTTTTACTTGTACATATATATATACATACATATAATTGTTCATGAATCGTCGAGAGTAGTCAACGGTAATTGTATATATGAAACAGTTCTAAAATTTTTGAGACTCAATCTAACAGACTTTATTTAACGTGTCAAAATAATAAATCGTATAGAGAATTGGTTTAAATAATTCGAAATTTTCTGGGTCATCACATAACCTCCCCGTTAAAGAAAATTTCGTCCCAAAATTTTGAGTAGTACCTGTTTTATGAGCGATATCAGTGAACAAATGTGGATACTTTTGCTTCATTTGATCCTCACGTTCCCAAGTAAACTCGGGTCCTCTTCTAGCGTTCCAACGAACCCTAACTATCGGTATTTTGCTTTGTTTTAATTGTTTGACCTCACGGTCCATGATTTCAACAGGTTCTTCGATAAAATGGAGTTTATCATTGATTCGTATTTCGTCAAGAGGAATTACGACATCCTCTTCAGCTAAACATTTCTTCAAATTTGACACGTGAAATGTGTTGTGAACACTACTAAGTTCTTGCGGTAGCTTTAATCGATAAGCAACTGTTCCAATTCTTTCGGTGATTTCAAAGGGTCCTACGTACCTAGGACTTAGCTTTCCTCGTTTACCGAATCGTACAACGCCTTTCCAGGGTGACACTTTCAACATGACTTTGTCGCCCACTTGAAATTCTAGCGGTTTTCTTCTTACATCAGCATAACTCTTTTGGCGACTCATGGCCGTTTTCAATCGCTGTTGTATTTGAATGATCTTTTCGGTGGTTTCATGAATAATTTCTGGTCCAGTAAGTTGTCTTTCTCCTACTTCACTCCAACAGATAGGAGATCTGCACTTTCTACCGTAAAGTGCTTCAAATGGCGCTGCGTTGATGCTCGTATGATAGCTGTTATTGTATTAAAATTCTGCCAACGGTAAGTGTAGATCCCAACTGGTTCCAAAGTCAATCACGCATGCCCGTAACATGTCTTCCAATGTTTGTATTGTTCTTTCACTTTGACCATCTATCTGTGGGTGATAAGCGGTGCTCATATCTAATCGAGTTCCCAATGCTTTTTGTAATGACTGCCAGAAACGTGATGTGAATCGGGTGTCGCGATCAGATATGATAGAGATGGGTACACCATGCCTGGAAACTACTTCCTTCAAATATAGGCGTGCTAATTTCTCCATACTGTCTGTCTCCTTTATTGGTAGAAAGTGAGCTGATTTAGTTAGACGATCAACTATCACCCAAATAGTATCATGACTACTTGCAGTCCTTGGCAATTTCGTAATGAAATCCATGGTTATTCTTTCCCATTTCCACTGCGGAATTTCTGGTTGTTGCAGTAATCCTGACGGCTTTTGGTGCTCAGCTTTGACCTTTGCACACGTTAAACATTTGCTTACATAAGTAGCAATTTCTATTTTCATATTAGGCCACCAATAAAACTTCTTGAGATCGTGGAACATTTTTCCGTTTTCACTGTAGCACTGTAGCAAAATACGGTTTCACTGTAGCAAATAGTATTTTACTGTAGCAAATAGTATTTTACTGTAGGAAAGTCGTTTTTACTTGTACATATATATATACATACATATAATTGTTCATGAATCGTCGAGAGTAGTCAACGGTAATTGTATATATGAAACAGTTCTAAAATTTTTGAGACTCAATCTAACAGACTTTATTTAACGTGTCAAAATAATAAATCGTATAGAGAATTGGTTTAAATAAGTCAAAATTTTCCGGGTCATCACATATATATATATATATATATATATATATATATATATATATATATATATATATATATATATATATATATATATATATATATATATATATATATATATATATATATGAAAGAACCCGTTCATATACATTATAAACGATTCACAATAGTTGATTACATCGCGAGGTATTTGACCTCTATATGATATATTTTACAAACATTGCATTCGTTTTTAAAAGACAAACTTTTATTTCATTGAAAGTTAAACAGACATGCATACCATTTCTTAATATATAAATCTATCAACGACTTCTTATCAATCTTGATGAACTTAATGACTCGAATGCAACGTCTTTTGAAATATGCCATGAATGACTCCAAGTAATATCTTTAAAATGAGCAAATGCACAGCGGAAGATTTCCTTAATACCTGAGAATAAACATGCTTTCAAGTGTCAACCAAAAGGTTGGTGAGTTCATTAGTTTATCATAAATAATCATTTCCAATAGTATAATAGACCACAATATAATCATATTTAGAAAACAATCTGTGCAGGTCTACTCCTGCTATAAAATCATTCATATGAAGAACACCGGAACTTTTCAAACAACTCACCAACGGTAGCTAATGCGTGTGTGCAATGCAAAATCATCACACCGTGGTGGTTAATACAATATAATTTTACAACGGGAGCTAATGCGTGCG